>NC_044495.1:48163793-48443793 GCF_902362185.1 Chanos chanos
AGAGAGAGAGAGAGAGAGAGAGAGAGAGAGAGAGAGAGAGAGAGAGAGAGAGAGAGAGAGAGAGAGAGAGAGAGACCCAGTCTGGTTTTTATTTATAGCCCACTGTGCCAGATGACTAGGCTTCATTACCTGTAAATAGGCCCATGACACTTGAGGGAAGGCAGCCTGTGTGTGTGTGTGTGTGTGTCTGTGTCTGTGTCTGTGTCTGTGTGTGCATGTGTTGACCAGTCAGACAACAGGATAGTTTCAGGACTCACCAGCTTAGATAACTTTGTGAATCATAGACAATGATAAACCAGAAAGACACATGGGATCCCTACTGAAGTCTGAAGAAGTCGCGTCTTAGATGAAAAAGAACTACTACAATCGTCAATGCATTGTCTTCTTTGTCTATTACTGAATGAGCACAGTATAGTAAAGTTATAAAATTAACAGGCTTCTCTATGGATGCTCCACTTTAGAGGCCCTCACTCCAGTCTGACGCGGACTGATTAACTGAAATTTTCAAACACGTACCATCACTCCAGTCTCGGCACAAAACCCTCCCCTCAGGGCTCTCTTCATCGGCCAAAAGATCAAACCACAGCTCTCATTTAACAAGCAAACACATGTTACACAGCATTAGACTGACTGCACAGCCAAGCCATGCACTTACTGCATCAACCCACACTGTCTGCATAAAGTGGGGAGGAAAACAGGGGTGAAAGGCTGAGAGAGAGAGAGAGAGAGAGAGAGAGAGAGAGCGAGAGAGAGAATGAGATATTCTGGTGATTTTACATGTGTGTGTGTGTGTGTGTTTCTCTGTATAACTCTGTCTGTGTGATATCACATTGAGAACATGCAGGGTGACAGCAGAGTGGAACCTGCCCTGGCTTTTTTCTCAGAAACGTTTCAAGCGTCGGCACTCTACAGCTGTGTCCTTCTCCTGCACGGGCCCACTGCGCTATCAAATTAGAGCAGCACAGTCTCTCTCTCTCTCTCTCTCTCTCTCTCTCTCTCTCTCTAATAAGCGTTGTAGTGGATCATTTGAATAAGGGCGACATTAGTATTCCAGTGCGTCTTCGGCTAAATGCAGTCGACCTTTCCCACCGCTAAGAAGATCTTTCAACACATCCAGCCCAATCAGAACACCCCACAAGAAGCCATCAGAAATACCGAGTACAAAAAAATGGGCTTTTCCTGTTTTCACTCATTCATTCCACCCTCCCCCCCCCCTTAAGAGAGGGAAGGCCCTTGTGTTGTTGTTTATCAGCTGGTTCGTATCTGTCCGGAGTGAAGGTGACGAGGGGGAGGGAGAGGAAATGGCGAAGGGAAGCCGGATTTGTCGTAGCACCCCCTGTACAGTAGGAGGCCCTCATGCAGACTCTGATTAATGTGTGTGTCACCGGTGCTGGATTGATCAATGTGCATCAAAAATTCCCCCACCAACACTCTCATAACAAATTAGACCCTGACCTTTACTGAGCCATATTTACCACCCCGCCTCCACCTCCATCACCACACACACACACACACACACACACAACACCACCAACCCCCTCAGTGCTCACTTGAGGAAACCAGAATTACCCGTTTCCAGAGCAAAGACATGTATGTGTGTGTGTACATGTGTGTGTGTGAATGTATATGTGTATGTGCATGTGTGTTTGACCTTTGTCATCAAAAATGTTAAAAAATAATGCATATGGTCCTGAATTGCCACAAACAGAGAACATATGGTGGACAAAGAAAGGTTTTTAGTACATTAAAGTATCATTCAAGCAAAGGGTTATAAAAACTCTTGTTTAAGGGAAAATATTTAAATGCGATAAGTAATCATTTGTCTTGAGGAAGAAGTTTTTCTTTTCTTTTCTTTCTTAATTACAGTCAAATGAAATACTTTTTTGGCTCAAAACATCAACATATTCTCAGCTGTATGTAAAAAAGACACACACACACACACACACACACACACACAAATTGCAAATAGTATTAAAAGCATTAAACAACAATCAGCAAAACTCGTTCATACTTTGAATCTTGCGAGAGGCTAATACCACCTGTGTTAGCAGTGAACACGTAGCTCAGCTTCGTTACATATACAGTATAAAGAGCTCCTCTGATAAGCAGTTTGCATGAGTAATGGTTGTGGAGATTGGGAAATGTATATGGGAGGGTTTTAGAAACAGCCAGCTTTGTGCTTTACACGCTGTTCTCCATGTTGATGAATATTTGTTGGTCTGGAATCATAGCTTACTGTCAGGACACAATTTGTCGCAATTAGCCATTTGATTTATTGCAATTTTCAGAGCCCTTGTGCATGGGAACAATTAGCACTCTTGTCCCGTGGCTTTTTATAAATGCGGCGTAGTGAGTATGTGTCTCCAGTGAACAGCAGTGGGTTAACGGCTCTGGAAACAGACGGAAGAAGGCGGATAAGTTACAGTAAGATGGAAGACGCAGCGTTGCTACAGTATTCTCGACATTAGCCACATAGCCTTTAGAATCCCAATCAGGTAGAACAGTCATTTCTTTTTAAAATACCATCCGAGAAATGGCACAGTTCTACTCATATATATCATCCTATTCAATAGCAGAAGTATGACATGTTTAGTATAGTAATTATATAGCCAATTATTCTGTATTGCTGTGACTCTAAAACACAAAATAAAAGGTATGTAATAGTACATCTACATACCTACCACAGTTTGTTTTTTATTAAAAGATTTCAGTCACTTGTGAGGAATAAAAGTGAACATTGTTTTATAAATGGGAGGCAAATGAAAGAAATGTATGTGAAATGCACACTGTTTAGCCCAGGATAATAGCCATACAGAGATTTTATGAGCAAACCTGTGCCAAGCCTGACTAACAAAATCACATGCTTTTCCGCAGAATTTTGTCTTTTTTCTTTTAATGTGCTTTAATTTAATTTCTGAAGCCACATTTATGACTGAACAGTACAGAAATCAGTTTGAGATGCCAGCTGACGGTATAATTTTTTATGCTGTTGTCTCTCTACTGAAACACACCTAAACTGTTTGTTTTGTTTTGCTATTTTTCTTATCAAATCAAAACACACACACACACACACACACACACACACAAACACATACACAAACTGATAATGTCTGACAGAAGCATAAAGTTTACAACAAAAATGTCAGCACCCAACCAATCCCACAATGCCTGTATAGCTTCCTGTAAAGTGTGACCATTAAAAAAGAAGCATTTGTGAAACTATGCCATGAAACAAACAGTTAAAAAGAGTCAAGCAGATGTTCAGCCTCATAAGAGCAGGGTTCAAGTGGAGCAGGGTGCCCCTAACTGGCTAATAAACGGACTCAAATGAGCCCGCAATTAAATTTATACACTTGATTGCACTGGAGTCATGTCCACTACGGGCTTATCGAGCACCTGGGATCTATTTCCTAATAAAACCTTGAAAAAAGAGAGGGAGAGAGAGAGAGAGAGAGAGAGAGAGAGAGAGAGAGAGAAGAAGAAGAAGAAGAGAGAGAGAGAGAAAAGGAGAGAGAGGGAGAGAATGGTAGAAAAGCCAATCAGTGTTCTCTTCCTGTTTGCACTCTTGGTTTAGTCCAAGTAAAGCATATATTTTCACAGTATTTTACAATATCGTACCTTTCCTGTATTACATCTGTGTAAAGTGATGAAAGTTCATACTGAGCAAATACACGTAAATAAAAAAAAGTATCAGCACCAATCCAGTGTATGCCCATCAGTGTATATGTGATATGATGCTTGTTCAAACTCTAATGGAGCAGCCGTTTTTCTTTGTAGACATTGTAGCAAACATTGCAGAAAATTGTAGTAAATTTCATTAATGATATACGTTTGCTCTGTAAAAATGGACTAAAATTACTCTCTCTCTCTCTCTCTCTCTCTCTCTCTCTCTCTCTCTCTCTCTTTCTCTCCCCCACCCCCTCTCTGTCTTTCTACAAAAGTAAATGAACACTTCAGCTGTGAAGACAAAGTGTTATATTCTCTCACTTCTCTCTCATTTCTCTTTCATTGCTTTCCGGAGTATTTCCTTTAAAGTCATCAGACGAGTTGAAAGTAAATATGGTCCTCCCTTCTCTTCTCTTCTTAAATCATAAAAAGCACTTTTAACCCCTAAATGTTTGAGCTCTCTCCTGAAACATTTCTGAGAAAATGTATTGCAGTGAGACCAAGCCAACCAATATTTTCGTCTTGGAATGGTTCACATCTGTGCAGGATGCAGGGGAAAGGAGACAAAGGACATGTTCCTCACGTTCTCTTTCGCAACGCTGTAACACACCATGTGATTGTGAATTATTTGACACCTGTCTATCCAAAGACGATTTCTTGAGAAACACAGGGGATGTCAGTCTGTTTCTTGGTCGTCTTGTATTTTGCCAAGTAATAGGACTACCACAAAACTGTCACAAAAAAAAAAAACCTGACAAGGTTTTCCCCCTTTTTTTTAAACTGTATCCTGGTAACACATTTATCTTACTGACATAAGCCTCCATGAAATATTTGGGCCAAGAGCCAACAATACTTTTGGTTGTTCCCTGATTAAGCACCACATGGTCTCTTTTGATAAAGAGAAGAGAGAATTAATTATAAAGTACAAGTTGATGGGTGTCAATTTCCACACGCACATACATTTTACAAGCAAAGAGGTCAAGTTTTGGGGTAGAGTGTTGAAGTATTAAACCTGTTATAATTAAATCAATCAATAGCTAAGAATTTCTGTAAATGCCCTATTGTATCAGGGCTATGTGCAGTTATGAAAGATGAATTAATATTCCCTATAAGGACTTGTAAATGTGCTGACCCTTGTTGAAACATATTAAATATGTTTTTATTAATTTGACCACAGTTACAAGAGTAAACACATATTGAAGAACTTCATTTCAAAATTACCTATAAAATGATCAACATTTGAGCTTGTATGAAATTTTCTACACTAAACTACACTACTGATTCTCCTCACAAGAAAAAAAAGGCATAAATTACCATGTCAGTGGCCTTATTTGATTATGTTTGCTAATTTTGTGACCTTGTCAAACAATTACCTGCCAATCTTACCCTTTTTCTTGAGTTACTTGGTTCACTGAGTAAGTAACGGCATTTAAACTTGGCCAAATTAAGTATTTTCCTTGAGTAGCAGTCAACCAATTCATTCGGCATGTGCTTCGGTTTAAAAAATGATGCCGTTTGTACGAAGGAAGAATAACATTTTGTATAGAGGAGGTTTTATACATACTTCTCCGGTTAAGCATTTATCTCGAAATGTTTAATAAGTGTACATACTTTCACTCGCTTCGTGTTTGCTTTCAATCGCGGCTTTTTAGACGGATGACTAACAATCATCATTACCGCTGAAATGGTTACCTGTGAGAGCGCTCGTAAATCTTGTTAAAATAACCAAAACCGTCTCTCTCTCTCTCTCTCTCTCTCCCCCATCAGAAGCAACCTGTCTCCTCGCGAAGGCCATCTGCACATAGTTAGCGCTATGCACTCACAGATGGCCGCCAAACGCTTTCAAAGTTGCTCCGTCCGCGCGTCTAACCTTACAAAGCAAACTAATTAAGAGTAAAAAAAAAAAACAGCATGGAGGAAGGAGAGGTTTGAAAGAGTTTGGCAAGGCTCTTAATGAGAGGAGAAAGAGAGGGAGAGAGAGAATGAGAGGAGAGAGAGAGAATGAGAGAGAGAGAGAGAGCGGAGTTATCCTGGTGCCCCAGGTTGTTCCTGAAGGTGCAGGTTTACTGGCCCCTTTAAGACCCAAATAAAAGCAGGGGTTAGCTGCTACCCAGCCTCTGTCAACGGGAACCGGCTTTAATAAGTCACTTTACAGGACAGAGATTGGATGTGAGGACCTGGACAGAGGCAGCCGGGGGTAGGGGAGGGAGGGGGGTGGACCTGTGCAGCGAGGGAGCAAAGGCCTAGATTACTGATTTAAATGAAGAGTGTTATAAACCTACATGATACGACGGCCTTTAGATAAACTGGTATCACGACTGATTATTTTGAGTCAAGTCACTACCAGTAACCCTGTAGTGAGAGTTAAATTGAAGTGTTTAGCATTTCAGGCATACATGAGTTTTCTCCAGTGAGAATCCGCTTGGATTTCCTTGTCGAATTAAGCAGAACAAAAAGTCCTCTTTAACCAGTGTCGTGTTATTTTGGCAAACAGACAAATTTTTCCCCAATGTCTTGCTGTAATTTCCTCCCCGTTATACAGTGTCATTGTCAGGAGAGAATAGATCATTTGTATATAAAAGAGAAGAATTGTAAGGTCTTTGACTGTTGTTTAGAAGACTCACAACTCAGAGCATTGTGGAGGCAAGTTACAAAACAGAGTCAAGAGATGAAAAAGAAAAGAAAAAAAAAAAACAAGAATGAAAGTTAAAGAAAAATCTTCTTGTGCGTGTGTGTACAGCCACATGTGTGTGTGCGTGTGTGCGTGTGTGTGTGTTTGCTCTCACACAACCCCTTTTTCCACAAAAAAGAGGACGATTCCTTAGGAAGCTAATTAGACAGCTCCAGACGTGGGCTAACAGGAAATGCGAAACAAACCGACTGCCAAAAGTAATATTACTTTCATTATTTATTTCATTATTTATTCATGGACGTGTTGAGACAGAATTAATAATACATATCCCGGTGAGAGAACGTTGGCATGGGCAAGCCATCAACGGTAAATCCAACGGCATACTTAGTTTACATCCAAAAACAAACACCCACCCCCCTCAACAAAAATACAATTAGTGAATTTGCATGTTTCTTGTCTTAATCTATTAAATTCAATTCAATTAGTAGAGTTTCATGAGTAAACAAACCCTACAAGAGTTTCCATGCTCTGTGTAAGTAGAGTTTTTTATATTTTGAAATATAATTTACATCATGCAATGAAGCCACAAGGTTTAAAGTTTTGATGTGGATTCAGTGACACATGATGGTCCTGAAAGGGAACAGTAATAATATATATATCTTTAATGAAAACATTTTGATAAGCCACGTAACATTTTTACTGAACATCTTCTTAACATCAGTAAAGTAATGTTCAATTCAGTGCAATATTTCAAAACATTACATCCAATTCTACTAATGAAGCGGTCGCTTCATGTAGAAAGTAGCAGTTTGTGATCCTTAAAGGCAGTTTTAAGGTAAATTACAAAAACACATTACGAGTCTATGTTCCAGTCAAACATTTTTATTGAGCGTTTTTCAGAAGACGGGAGAAGCTGCTGTTGTTTCTCATGACATAATTTTTCAATTATTATATGGTTTTTCCCCCTCTCGCCACACTGGGAGAAAATTGGGTACGTATGGACAAAGAAACTTTGTTCATCTCTTTGCGGGCCACTTTCGGTCACGGGGTTAGAATGTTGGTTGGGCTGAGGATGTGACGAGAGGACAGAAACACAGTACAGAGGCTGTCTCTGAATGTCAAAGTGGAGGTTTTACATCCACCTTAAGCAAGGCGCTCCTTCCTGTTAACATCCCGAAGCACGAGCCACGAAGCCATGTGGGAGCGATCAGGAGTATGATGCTCCTCCGTAAGTCCTCACGAGGCCATCCTGAGGGGCACTGTAAACGCTACCACATTTCGGAGTTGGAAATCCTAAAACGTGCTCCACTGGCTTCTAATTGGTGCAGTGTCCCTCTGTCTTTTGTTAAGCGTATTCAATGTAACATTTGTCTTTCTCCTTGTGTGTGTGTGTGTGTTCAATGTAACATTTGTCTTTCTCCTTGTGTGTGCATGTGCGTGTGTATGCATATGTGTGGGGGTGCGTGGGTGGCTGTTTTTTTTTTATTATTATTTTTCCATCGTCTTGCATGGATGTTCTGGGAGAATTAAGAGCACATATTTTAGTTGGTTGCATTTTGGGAGAGTTCAGCCCACATTACTGTAATATAAACACTCCTCTTCCACGATTGACCTTAAAAAGCACCTGAGTGCGAGATTGAGCACTCAACCAACACAGCCAAATTATCCTGGAGGTAGAGACCAGAGAAGGCCTCTCTCTATTTTCTAACATTTTTTTTTTTTTTGGAGGGGGCGGATTTCCCCCATTCACATTTCCCTACTGGGTGATACTAGAAAAACATCAACACAGTTAAACGATGAACCATTACCGCGCTCTCCATCAGAGCTAACAAAGGGGCAGAAGTGGAGGAGCTGACCAATAGGGGAATGGTAGGCATTCAGGTGCACTCTAACACTAACTGCCTAACAGTGGAGTCTATTAAAAAAATAAAAAGGCAGTGTAACAAAGAGGTCTGGGCGCAAACAGTTTAAACTTTGATTGCGGCATTTTGTATGCCCCCCCCCTCCCCTTTCATTTAGCCTCTGTCCTTATAATATTTCACACACAGGGTATCACCTATGGGGTCTAAGAGAGCGGGATTGTGTCATTTTTGTGCAGTCTTAGACATGTATTGGGTATCAGCTCTGTTGAATCTATAAGACCCATGACTCCTGAAATGTGTTTTTACAAGGATCACTTTGCATCGACATGAATGAGCACAGACCATTTTCTGTGTCAAACCTGATTTCAGACTTTCTAAAGGATAGTTGAGAACAGACAGTTAATATCTTCAGTACTACTCCATGAGTGAGCCCTTATTGTGTGGACAGAATAGTTTTACAGGCCCAAAGCTGATAGTGAGATAGGAGAGCAAAGCTTTCCAATGGAACAGACTCCGAAACAAACCGTGCGGCTGCATTGTGTTACCGATGTTTCCGTTTTGTAAACTTACGCTATTCAGAGGAAATGTTGTCTTTACGAAATACTCCCACTTATCGTTTATCACAGTTAAAAAAGGAGGAATGCATTGAGCTTTTGGACCAATGTCAAAGACGGTGTGGCGGGAGGTTTGAGGTCTTTGAGGAGAAAACCCAGTGGTCCAAACACCCGACGGTATTGAGGAACAAACCCAACGGCTATAACAAATCGTGATACGTTTGTGGAGAGGTAATGACTGTAGCATGTGTGTGGAAACAGAGCAAGGAAAGGAAGTGAGAGGACAGGGTCAAACACTTTGGCTACACGATTTTGTAGTTCTCCAAATAAAAAATGAAACCAGGATTTGAAAAAAAAAAACGATTTTGGGTGTCTCAAATTAAAGGAAAAAGAAATAAATAAATGAAACAGAAACATGGAAAAAACCGCAGAACTAGAATCACCCTATCAGTTTTTCATTTCATTCTCATGGCAAAAAGACACACTTGCATTTGAAAAATTACACATTAACAGGATCATATTTTTATAACTGTAGTAGGTCAAAAGCATGAAATAACAGGAAGGGTAGAGATGAGTGAGGTTAGACATATCTGGGGCTCTGGACAGAACATCAAGAACATCAAGAACTTTCTCAAAAGCTGCGTTGAGGCCGTCCTCTCGATGACTCAGCCGACCCGACTGACTCCAGCGTGTTTTTCAACGGGTTACTTTACCTCTCGCAGCAGGCACAGAGTCACACTGACACAACACAAGACAGGTATCAGTCCACAGGCATCAAAGATCTCATTCACACTGACAGAAAACAAGCCTGCCCCTAGTAGCTGCTTCCAAAAGCAGCTCTCAGAGTTGAGTCATTTCTGAGCAAAGAATCCCACAGCAAGGTGAAATATCACCACACAGAGTTACACATTATACCAGGAAATCCTCTGTCAGCACCAGCAGTCATATCTTATAAAAACAGGAAATTACTAATAATAATACCACCAATACTAGCACTGTTTGTAATAACAATGATTCAATATAATCAGTATTTGTATTGTATTTTATATATGTACATTTCTCATTTCTCACTTTTCTGTTTTGCATGCAGTCTGAATCATATGCATGTGTAGTAAGTTGTGCTGAGGGGCTGTGTTTGTACGGCTATGATAAGTGTTCTCTCCAAAAGTGTGTGTGTATGTGTGTGTGTGTGTGTGTGTGTGTGTGTTAACCCCAGCCTGAGCGGGTGGACTGTAGCGTGTCACGGCGCTAGACAGTGATGGATGTCACGCATTCCGTAAGCAACGCAGCCAATTGGACACATTACCCACGGGTACCTGCTTTCCCCCGTATAAATCTATTAAAAGATAGCAGCAATGGCGGCTCTTGCTCTATTAGTAAATTATGGCTGTGTCGCTGTGCTAGAGTAGAGAGTGGGTTTCCACAGCTTCTACTGCACTGCAAATTTGGTCAAACAGTGCCATCTACTGTTCACTCACATTATTGCAGAGAACACTTCATGTCACTATAACGAACTCTCTTCATTTAAGCTAAACTAATCACATAGTCTGTCTATCTATCTATCTATCTATCTATCTATCTATCTATCTATCTATCTATCTATCTACTCAACCATTAATTCACATACTCCAGTAACACATGCATGGCACTCACATAAACAATATCTAAGACAAGCGAGATACAGCTCGTCTCGTGAGACATTTGAGACAGTCATGAGAAACTTCCCTCCAGGCGAAACGTCATAATGGGCTAAGAGTCATTATCACTCTGATGGAGACATGAGAGACGAAAACACATTTCCTGCGGATATGGGTGGTCTGTGCTGATCGGCTTGATTTTTTTTTTTTTTAATTTGTTTTTTTCCCACTTTTTTAATGATATTGGGGACTTCTAAATTGAATTTATATTTAAAATCCATTCATACTAAATTTAGGATGACTTTTAAAGGGATAGTCTCTCTAATGAAGAAATCTATCTATCTATCTATCTATCTATCTATCTATCTATCTATCTATCTATCTACACATACACACATAAACACATACATACATGCATAGCACTACTAGTGATACTGACAAAACAGGCTGTTAAATTCGAGTTTTGACAGTGATAATTTTCACTTGTCATCTGTGAGTCTGGTGAGCAGTTCTATGCCAGCTGCTAAGGCTGCTGTACAACTTGAGCGCACATGTGAAAAAAAAAAAAATCACAATTTGCATATATAACATGGTTGGGGGGAGGGGAAAGGAGGGTAATAAGTCCGAATACGTCCCACATTAACACTTTTCTTAGAGGAAAACAATCCCCAAAGCCACACTGATTAATGCTTTGTGCAGGTCTTCATGAACCCCTATGGAGCCTCCTACATTTCATTTACACATTCAGATTAGGCCTCTCCACCATCAGTCATCACCACTTACTCATTCATCTCTAGTTTTTCTACTCAGTCTTCTACATTTGCATAACTTGTCTGCTGTCCAGACAAGGGAAACTGAATTGATTCTGCTTGTGCTGAATGAACAAGAGGTTAATACACGACGAGTCTTTTAGTTGTGGTCGAGTGTTGAGTTTTTGCTGGGTTCTTAAATTTGAGCGCTCTGGTTAACCAGGGAGGAAGTCTGTCAAAAACAAGCAAACAAACAAACAAAAAGAGTTTGCTAGCCTTTGGGCCTGTGCCATAAGCATTATTCTTCATGCTAGTGATCCTGAGAGGGAAAAAGCTGCCTGAATAGAGGCGATGTGCTCCATGTTAAAAAAATTAAGATATGGTTATGGTTTATCGCATAATATCGTTTACGTATGTGTCAGGTAAAAACCAGAGAGCCAAGGCGTCGAGCAGGAGCCAAAGCCAGCGAGAACAGTAAACACATTTACAGCCGGCAATTTGTCAGGGGAACTTAAGTGTTCCTGTAACGCAAGCGCAGAATTTACAATCGTTTGAAAAGTGACAATGCACAAAAACGACTCTTATTCTCCTACTCCTCCCTTCGCGGTCCACTAAAATCCCACCATAAATCTGGTCTCGCGTCCCCATGGATGGAGCATGTTGTCAGATATCACACAGTGACAATGCCTTTTACCACCATTTTGTCTGGACAGAAATATGATATGTGAAATTGCCAACGTCTCGACGCTTAGCGTGATTTAGTCTCGGTCAGACCCGCGCCATTTTAATCAATCAAAATTGTCACTTCTCTGCGGTAATGATCTTAAGGCTGGGACTGTGAGCTAAGGTGATGAATAAGGCTTATCTGGGACTTGATTTATGACACCCTGGAGCAAACCCACGGGGGAAGAAAGTCTTCCCTCTCTCTCTCCTTACGGTGATTCAATCCTATCCGCTAATAAGTAGGGCAGTGATATCTCTGTCAAAACGTGGATGTGTGACTCTCGCATTCTGACTCAGGGTGCCGTGAGTATTAGTGCCTCAAGCACAATTGTCTTGAGTCGCCACTAACACAGTTTGAACCAAAACCATTACAAAAAAAGCTCTTTTTGTCAGCAGCAATGCTCAATTACAGTTACAATTCACCCAGCTTATCCAGAGCGATGAACAATTATCACTACCCGTGCATGGTAACGAATTTGCTACAATGAAGAAATTGTTTGATACAGTAAAAAATTTAATTTACTCTGTTCCAATAAACATATTTTTTCACAAGTGTGTAAAACATGGAAATGCCATACCTGTGACAACCAGTGAATGGCTGGAACCAGCAGCCAATAACCTTACTCTGCCTGGTATTTGTGGAGTGAATTCCTCTAGGGTTTCCATGGGCCCCTGGACAGCTTCTATGTTCTGTGCCCCACACCCAACGTCACCAGGCTGGGCCCAGACTCCATGACCCCAGCACACCAAATCCACTGCATCTTCAGCCTGTGTTTCCAACAGAAAGACAAACAAGGCATTAAAATCATCATTCTGACTCCTGAGAAGTAATTATTATCTTTTCTTCAACGTATTTTTAATGCAGGTCAACAATGGCACAACATATACTTTGCTTTCATCAAACAGAATAATTTAATTATGAAAGTAATTATGAAGGTTTCGGATTATTTGACAATACCTGTATCACTAATATGTTTTTCTATTGGGTGTCAGTGATGTTTGTAATCTTGTACTGAATTAAGAGCTAAGGGTATTGTCATTGAACTGCCCTGCCCAGCTGTTTGCCACTTAAAACATTCTTCTATATCTGTTGTGTGTCCTCTCACTGCACATCAAGGCTATGGTGCTCACTGTTTATGGTGCTGCTGTCAGTGGCTGGAAAGACTGCAGTGATTTTAAATATCTGTAATCTAACATAAATCACATTAAGGAGAAAACCAATGGCAAAGCCAAAGTTTTCTCACAGTTCTTAATGAACTTTGCATCTGGCACGGGTTGTCAATAGCTCCCAGTCTGTGTTTATCTCGATTGTTGTCCTCCAGTGATAATTACAGCGTGACCCTCCCTGAGTCCACTTTCCCTTCAGTCTTTCACATTCATATCCGTGACCTGACAGAGTTATTACGCTTTTATTCCCACTGCGGGAATATCGGAATTTTCCAAAAGAGCAAACCCATAGGTAACCTATTACAAAACTATACGCAATCAATAGCTAATTTCTCTGCATTGATTACCGCTCCGACATTTTAAGCGGCGCCCCCTGGCTAAGAGAGCACGCAAGCAGGATGCCATTCCCCTATTGGCCCGTGGAAGTATTGTGTTTATTGATTCCATGCAAAGGACTAAAAATGTCAAACTGTTCATTAATCTTAATAAAGACTGTACTTGACCAGAGGTGTCTCTCTCTCTCTCTCTCTCCTTCAGGCTAGGATGCAATTCATGTAAGAGAAGAAACATAAACGTGAACCTTTCAGCGAGTCACGTTATGTAGATTTACCAGTCAACTGCACTAGATGGAGCCCAGGTTGTGGATGTGTCTAGCAACATACAAGTATGTTAACAATAAAACTGAGCAGATGTAAGCTGCGTTTGTTGATTGGATCTACCTTAACAGTAACATCCCAACTGTTCTGACATATTGTAATCTCCTACAAAATCATTTATGCCATGCTGTGGGTGGGCCTTGCAATGGAGCCACTTGTATGTAATACGACCTCTAGAGGAAGAAGCAGGAAACTACACTCGGTACCACCCAATAGAGTTTAAAAGTTCAGTTATTTAGAGGAGAAAATTTACCCCCCAACCCAACCACCCCCAGCCCCAGACAGTCTATGACAAAGCGTATGATATTCATTTATCCCATGAATTACGCAG
This sequence comes from Chanos chanos, assembly GCF_902362185.1. Classification (NCBI taxonomy): domain Eukaryota; kingdom Metazoa; phylum Chordata; class Actinopteri; order Gonorynchiformes; family Chanidae; genus Chanos; species Chanos chanos. The sequence continues at coordinate 48,177,771 of NC_044495.1, forward strand.
CTCTTCAAGTGCTTTGCAACATTGATTGCTTCCCATTGTTAAAATGATACTCGTCTCTGTCTCCTCACCTTTAGTCTGAAATAGACAGTTCTCTGATGTGGTCTCCTCAGGGAGACATGTGTATGCATTGCGTCTCCAGCATTCAAGAGAGTGAAGAGAGCACTCCGTGGTTTGGAGAATCTTATAATGCCCTAACAATGCTGTTTCACCCAAACGATTCCTAAGAGCAAAACAGTTTCTCCACATTCACAATAAAAGTTTTAGCATCTTTCGATCTTGGACAACATTTTCTAAATTGATTTTGTGTCCCAGTCCTGTTCCTTGAGACTCATAACTCTGCACAGTTTATGTCTTTCTCTGTTCAAACAAACTGAATTCAGCAGATCAAGGGGTGATTAATGACCTGATGAGTTGAATCTGGTGGTTTATGACAGGCAAGGATGTAAAATACACAGTTCTACGGTCCTACTGGAGCAGAGCAGAGAAAACAATTCAAATTCAGACTCATACATATAAGTGCCACAATTCCAGTTTCCCCAAGAACATCTCGTCTTTCCCAACTGCTGTGGATGTTTTCTGCAAGCAACACCCAAGCTGTACTTGCTCATAATTTTCAAATAGTTTCTAATTATTTTTTTAAATACTCATCTAAATCAATTACAGAAGTGCTCCCGTTTCTCGAAGAATGAGGTCATAGAAAAACAAACAGTTGCAGAATCAGAATATCCATTCAAAATCAGCTTGTTCCTATTATGTGCTATTGGGCTATGGCAGAAATCTCTCTCTCTCCTCTCTTCCCCTCTCGTGAGTGTGAGTGTGTGTGTGTGTGTGTGTATGTGTGTGTGTGTGTGTGTGTGTGCGTGTGTGCGTGTATGTGCAGGCACCCATGTGTGTGTTTGTACTATGGGCGTATCTAACACTGTCTCCGGATATGCTGCTGAGTGCTGTTTAAGAAAAGGATGCAATCAAAGTAAAGATGAGAGGCACACAATGTGAACTGTTTGCTTGAGTCTGTGTGCAAAGCCAAGCATGCTGGACAGAGTTTAAGAGTCCATTAAGAGATAAATTGAACAGATGTACACTGTGCTTACTGATGGGCTCTTGGTTCACATTAATGTTCCAACTGTTCTATTACACCCCAGAGATTTTCAGTTTATCCAGTTAGGAGAATCTGTAAGCCTTATAAGGCAGCCACTCCCTTGGAATATGACCTTTACAGTAAGAAAACAGAAACTTCACCCTTTCACAACCAGATTATTCAGAAGACAAAGCATAGACTTGTAGAGCAGGGCAAAGTCACAGAAGAAGTGGCAGAGCACTGCTGTTACTGAGGCCTGCAGAGAGTGAAAAAAATTGAAAGACAAGAAAACTAAGCTTTAAAAAAAATGTATTAGAGCAAGACAAAGCTGCATAACCAGTACTAGAGAACTGAACGGTTAACATGAATTCATGCCACGTCAGCTGTCATTCATACGTGAATATGAGTCAAAATGAGACCTGATCTTTAAATGACACAAATTTTTTATATGACATTACAGCAAAGAAAACAAACAAACAAAACAAACAAAAAAAGAATTCTGATCATGCCAAAACAAAATGACAAACAATCGTAAAGTGCAGAGAAGAGCCCAATAGAAACTGGACTCTGGACCAACTGAATCCAACTGAACTGTCCACAGTTACGCTGAGATGACACAGAGAGCAGAGTTGAAAACTGACCTGAGCCGACATGACTGATTATCTCTGAGGCCTCCGTCTCCTGTATCCAGACTGAACTGTCTGCCCCTTTTCATCGACACGTTTGCATATTCTGTCCGTAAGTCTCATGTACTCATCCTTACACAGGCCAAGGATTTCTGTTGTGCTTTTCTGCTGGTGGCCATGACATCAATAAGACCACCTCCACCACTACTCTAAATATCTTACATTGTCTTCATGGCAACTGTTTCCATGGTTATGGTGCTTTGTTTGGCACTGTCACATTGAGCAATGTCTTATCAAAGACCAGGTCATCTTTGGGGAGAGAGAGAGAGAGAGAGAGAGAGAGAGAGAGAGAGAGAGAGAGAGAGAGAGCAAATTAGGGGACATTTTAATAGAACTACAGAAAGCATACAATCAAACTTAATGATCCTTCTGTCACTGTTCTCCCCTCATCATGTTCCCTTGGCAACTGTCAAGCAGTTAAGTTTTCATATGGCACTAGATCCACTTTAAAAATCAAAGTTTTGACCAGTCTCAGCATCTCAACTTTCAAATTTTATTTCTCCACAGCATGAAATCAAATTTTACAAGCCCAGTCTCTGCTCTGAGCACTAGAGGTGAATTACAGTGAGGGGAGGGGGGGGGGGGGCAGAAATTTGATGATCCTGCGAAAGGTGTGGATGATTTGCCTTGTCTGATCTCCACAGCTTCTTCTGTTCTTTATTTTCTCTCTCTCTCTCTCTCTCTCTTTTTTTTTTTTTTAAATGTGCCACCGTCCAATGTCACTTATGTGAGACTGGGTTCTCAGCTCTCCCCAGCATGAAGACAAAGTACAGGCACAGACTGTGTGAGGAAAACAATCTAAGACTGAGGCCGTCTCCAGTACAACCCCGCATTGCCATGTTATGTGAGGCCATTCAGACACATCCCTCACATTAATCTGTGGCGCGGCATTAATCTGATGAGGCACTATGTGTTAAAGTTTATGTTTATTTTGCCCAACGTACAAGTACAGCTTGCAGTAAAATGCTCTGCTGCCAACTCCTTTTCTAACTGTGCAATGTGTGTGTATACAGTGGGTAAAGTATTAATAGCTTACGATGTACTACATTAAAGTGGATGTGTCTCTGGATTTTTAGGATATTTAAAGAATTGTCAATATAGGTATACAGGTTGTTTTGCATGTGGTTTTTTTTTGTTTGTTTGTTTGTTTTTTTAGATTCTACAGTTTTGTAATTCACTATTGTGAAATAGTCACTCACCAAGGAGAGTCATGTTGTCACTGGCCATGGGAAAGTAATACCGTGCAGTGTGTTCCTTTTTCCTGTTCCTGTTGACTTGCGTGTGAAAATAAACGCGAGTTCTCCACTCGTATAAATATTTGAACGTGTGTAGAGTCGCTTTTCTCTCCTCTTCCATAATTGGTTATTCTGTCTCATATATTTATATGTTATGCATATTATATATGTGTGTGTCTGGTTTTTTTCATGCAGCAGAATTACAAACAAAAAACATTATAGTAAGCTGTCCGAGCTGATGGGGGTACTCAATAGCGACTCTGTAGAGTGCCTCAGGGGATACATGACTGTTAAAAGTTTGGGAACCGCTGTCATAAATGAGAGACTTGTGTCTTCCTCATGAGAACAATAATAACTTTGTCTTTCACCTGAACAGGCATGTTCAAAATGTCCAAATACTCATGTTCGAGAAATCCAGCGCAACAAATCCGCATGACAGTTACTCGAAAGTAGCTGCATGTTTCTAAACTGTTGTTATGTAACTGTACTACTTGTGAGTGACCAGAGGGGGACAGTACAAATAACAAACTAGGAACGCCCATAGTTCCCTGCAACCACTCCTTAAAACGAGGCCTTAGCTGAAGCATGCCACCGTAATCTTATGCAAACACTGGAAGGGATCGTTGAAGAAGCGTCCTGCTTTATTTGTCAATAATGCCCGGAAAGGACCTTTCAATTCGGTACGATCCGATCAATGAAGCCAACACGTTTAGTCGTGGCGACTTCGTTAAAGGACGAGTAATTTTGGAACTTAACAAGGAGATCAAGGCTGATGCGTTTTTCGTCAAACTGAAAGGGGATGCAAATGTACGCTGGACAGAGAGACATAATGACAAAAACCGTACTTATTCAGCACACGAAAGATACTTCAAACTGAAACACTATTTTATTCGCGAAGGCTCCGAAGCTGGTAAGGGTCGACTCCTAACATTCATTATACTCACGCTAACTATACTTAATTTTAGGACAGAAACGGGGTACGGGTGTGTCTGAAATGAAGGGTTTCATTGTTGACCCAAATCTCTCTTTTGTAGTAACCACCACGTGATTTGGTCACGAGTGAAATTGTTTTTAAAATAGTACGGATGGTGGGAAAAGTGTCGTAGTCACTCCCCTTTATTTCCCCTTCTTGTGTCGTCTTTACAGGAGGCAGTGAAGTGACCTGTGGGGATACCTGTAAGTGGGTTTTTTTATTGGCTTTAGAAAAATCTGCGTATTCTCTTTTACTGAATGATATGCTACTTTCACCCCTTAGTGCCAGGTATTGTCTGCACATTTCTGTGTGTCTATTCGAATAAATTCTCGACCACTTCAAGTGCTATTGAAACATTATCAAAAACGAGTAACGTTTAGGTCCTCCTGATGTAAAGTGAAAGTCCTCTCTCTCTCTCTCTCTCTCTCTCTCTCCCTCCCCCTCCCCCTCCAAAATATTAGACAGTAATGTTGTGCCTCCAGGGACCCATGTATATGAGTTCTGCTTTCAGATTCCACAAGGGTAAGAGCAGAATATTATAATTTCACAACAGTGGCTTTCCATTGAAAAGGATCCTTAAAAGCAAATTTAAAGTGTTTTAATAGGATGTTGTGCCACCGTGAGCCATTGGCACAGCTTCATTGTGCCTTGGCATTGATTCTGCAAGTGTGTGGTAGAGAAATTATTTTAGAACCATGATCTCTATTTTTTTTTTTTTTTCTTTTTGGGGGTGGGTTGGGGAGCACACTTCATTTAACATTTTAACAGAATCTGTGTCATTCTGTCATGCTCTGTGACAGGAATTTGTGTGTGACTGTTTTTTGTTAAGCTGCATAATGATCACATTCTACATTGTATTCTCCAAATGCATTGCTGACTGTTGTTAATGATTTGTTTGTTGTTGTTGTTGTTGTGGTTTGGTGTAGGCTCATGCCACCATCTTTTAAGGGCCACCATGGAAAAATTACTTACAGACTGGAGGCTAAGTTGAGCAGGTCGTGGAAGTTTCCGTTGACTGCATCAACTGAGCTCCAGTTTGTCTCGCGGCCAGATGGGACAGAGCTGACAGTATGTGTTCAATTGCTTTGTTTACGATTCAGATGTTTCACCAGTTCCTGGATAGCTGGATAACTGTTCATAGCTTTTCAGTTTTATGAGAGAATCCACAGAATACTCTTGGAACAGTGTGTAGTAAAATATCATTACCTGTATTCAACCTGGTTTACCCAGTTCTGTGGAAACAGAAAGTAACTGCAAACAAAATGTGTGCTGTTGCATCACTGCCATTGAGTTCCCCCTTTGTTTCCTACATGCAGGTGCCCCTGGCTGGAGAAGCAAACAAGGAAATGTCACTGTTCACCTCTGGAAGTGTCTCCATGAAAGCAAACACTGAGAAAATGGCATATATGCAAGGTTTCAATGCATCAGTTGTGATTTTTCTTAAAAATAGTGAATAAATGTAAACAAGTTTGTTGGTGCTCATGTCCTGTGTCTTTCTCTTTCTCACAGGTGAACTGGTGATAGTTACAGCAGCTGTCAAAAACTCTTCATCTCGTCCTCTCAAAATCAAATACAGTCTTCAGCAGAGACTAAAGTACATTGCTTCAGGATCCTCTAAAACTTCCAGCCACTACATATTTAAAGAAGTTGGGGATCCAATCCCGACTGGACAGAACCAGACTATCACCAAAGAACTGCAGCTACCATCTGACGTCCAGCCCTCCATTGTGCATTGTAAAATCATCAAACTGGAGTACACTCTGAAGGTATGTAAATCTACACATTCCTTTCATCATGTTATTGTTAAAATGACTGAAAACCAAATGTCTTTTGGGTGACTAAACATATACTAAAGCTTTTGAATATCTGGTTTTCAGACAGGATAGCAAAGTATCTGGATTTCAGACAGTATAGCAAAATATGTCAGAGAGGTTATGTTGGCTTACCATCCTACATTCAGACTTTACAAAACCTACTCAGATTTATACATTCTCAACAAAACAATGCTGTTGTGAATGATGTTTTGTGGTCATTTTGAAGTGGTGCGTGTTATAGTGTATGTTAACAACCAAACTCATCTGTGTATGTGAGTGCTAGGTCTAGATCAGATCAAAATGTCATTTCAGTTGAATGAATATTAATGAATTCAGCTAATCAGGTATGTCATTTAACCAGTGCTTTAAAAAATGATTCAGTTTGACAGTTTGATCATTCGTCTAAACTGTGACTGTTTCATTCTGTTTTAGGTGTACCTTGATGTTCCCTATGCTTCAGACCCAGAGATTGTTTTCCCATTGGTTATTCTACCTCGAGGACAATTCCCCTTGTCTACACCTTCAAGAGGTCCCTTTGGAGCTGGTCAACCAGGATGGAATGGTCCTCCTACCCATAATGCAGCAGGGCCATATCCAGATGCTTCTGCCTCTGGAGTTTACCCTTCCCCAACGGCACCAGGACCATACCAGCATCATTTCACTCCATCTATGCAACCGGAATTTTCAAACCCTAATGCTCCTCCACCCACGTATTCAGAATTATACCCAACTCCATCTGCGCCAGCACTGTATCCAAACTTACCACCCCCTACTGCACAAGGTTTCTACCCAGCCCCAAGTGCCCCGGGACAGTATCCAAACCCAAATGGCTCAGGGTCTTTTCCAGTGCCTACTGCCCCAGGCTACAATCCACCCCCTTACAGCACTACTGGCAATCCAGTTCCATCTGCCCCGGAATACTGTCCAGATCCCTATCCAACTAAGACACCCCAGTAGCAGGGTTTGAATTAGTGTGTGTGAGTGTGCATGTGTGTGTAAGAATGAACTCTAATTACAAATTAACATGCTTTTAAAAATACTAATTAAGTTTGATGTAAATGTTACTTAATTACACTACGAAATTGTACATAAAATAGAATACACATGTTTTAATTTTAATAGTAACATTTTAAAATATGTTTCCTCAGCTATGTCTGAACAAAGCTTGTAATACAATTTTAGTCAACCACTACGTAGCTTCTACTACAATGGTCATTCGACCTCTCAGTTATACCTTATGTGCTTTTGTACTTTTGATGCCAAGTTTTTCTCTCTACACACTTTTGATATTTAAAAAAGTTAACTTCCTTTCATATTTTCTGTCTGAAAGAGAGAGCAGTGCTGGAATCTCAAAGTTAGAATAACGCTTTATGTATGTAGTGTCCTGTGAGTCCAGACTTTGGGAAGGGCACTGTACTTTGTACGGTGTGGGATCTGGCAGCAGTGTAGTCTACAGTATCTATAGATGAGTCATTATCATGAGTTGGGGGGGGGGGGGTGTGCATAAATCAGTCCCTCACCCAAGGTCATTTTTTTTAGTGCTCACATTGGCTTTGTCTCCTCAGTCTGATCCTGTGTATGTAAAGTGCCTGCATCCTGAGAATTAGCAGTGCCATATGAATCTGCATGAACTCATGTCAAATGCACTGTGTTAACTTTATGCATAGGTTACATTAAACTTTAAGTGCCTTTAGCTATACCCATTTTGAGTTTGTATGCTCCATGTAATTTTTAAAATGATGAAATTATTAAAAAAAAAGCTAATGTGCCTAAAAATATGTATATGTATATGAATGCAGAAACCACACATTCTATACATTTTTGGAACCTTTCATGTGGGTTTGTGTTAAAATCCTGCTGTTCACTATAGGATGTTTACCACAGTGGAAATCAACTTCACTGCAGAGTCCTGTTTGTTTTCAACATCTCTGTTATTTCCTCAGTCAAATGAGCCTTTGTGGAACATTCTGGAGATTACCTTCCAAGTTTACGTCATGTCTTCCTGTTGGTGAAAGACATCATACTGCACCTTTTACTGATGTTGTTTCCATATTTTTTTATCTGCATGTATTTTGCATACACTGTGATGCTGAGTGCACTTTTGGTAAACGTGAAAATATTATTGACTATGTATTCACATATCAGTCTGTGCCTGTGTATCAGCTGAGTGCATGTCTCTGATACCAAAGAAATGAATTGAAATTAGCTAAAGCCATACACTGTGAGTAGTATGTCAGTGTGTTTGTACATTAAAAGTGATTAAAAATAGAGGTAATGCAGAGTGAGTCTTTGTCAGGGTTATTTGTCTTTCATAGTTGTAAAAAGAATAAACGTGTTTCTTTGACTCATCTACAAAGGGAAACTGGGGGACTGAATCATCGTATTATAATTCTCATCACTCATGGTGTGATGTCGTTTCCTTCATCTGATCCTCGCTAAGTGTCCTAATGTGTTCAAATCCATGTTAGATGTTCGTTCTCATAAATAAAACCACAGAGCTCTCCCTCAGTTGGCTTGACCAAATCTTGAGGGTAAACTTATTCAGAAAACAGTATCTTTGGATGAAATGCAAACAACAGTATTTTTCCCCCCCACAAGTCTTCACCATTCGGCCTGGCCTTGCCCTTAATGGTTACATTATTACTATGCATTTTTAAGGTATGTGTGACATGAAAGCCCCAGGTGTCTCTTAGCTGAATTCTTTGGGGTAATATAAATTTCAAACAATCATAATTAATCATGCTCCCCATTATAGTAATGCATTTGTTCATATTTTAAGTACTCACAATTACACAGTTAGCATATTAGTATCACTAATGCAGATACAGTCCTGTGTCTCCATAGATACACATTGCTACATAATTTGGCACTAACAGCATATAACATTACGTGTCACTCATTAATGGTGTGTTATTGTCTCTACTAACACAGTGGTTAGCAGATAATTAGGGTTATTGCTATAAAAATGCTAATATATCAGAAAGATTACCAGTTAAGCACTGTTTACATCATAACTTACTTTATGGCCAACAACTATTCAAGTTATGTCAAATTAGGATGTTTTAATAGATCTTTCACTGTGTTCAGTATCTCTTTATCTTGAATGATTTCTGATAAACTATGATTTAAGAAGGGTAGAAATTGTTTGTCTTCATATTGCCAGGAAGAAACATGACTTGCCATGAACCCACACTAATTATCCAATAGATTCTCTAATTTCCTCTAATTTATTCAAGTTCCCAACAGTAGCAGTTATGTTCAAACCCTCAACTGAATACTGTCAAGTGTAGTGAACTCTCCTACAGTTGGCCTCTCCCATTATGATTTGTGTCTCCTGTTTATGTCTCTGCATACTAGCATGTACTCTAAGTCTGTGTGTGTTAGAGAGAGTGTGTGTGTGTCTGTGTGTATTTGTAGTGGGGTCTTGTCTTGTACTACAGTCTCACTTACACTAAGTCACAATGTTTGTTCTGTTTGTGAAACATCCACTTTCATCAGAGTTTTTAAGGTCTCTTAAGTGGCATTATCAATGAAATAAACACTAAGGGCATATCAATATGCTATTTAGGGCTTTTTATTTTACCTTATATGTATAACTGATTTTTGAGGAGATTGTTTCTGTTCACTTTGCAGAAACACGGCCTCCTCTTTTGATGGATGCCATGGGAGAATAACACTGTCAAAAAGCATTCAGCGCATTCTCTGAGGTGTCTTTTTGCATAAAAGTAGATAGAATGTTCTACCTCCCTTGGATCATTCTGTGTACAGTGGTGGTGAACTACTTGTGTGCATCTAGGCACTCAGCTAAATGATGTCACAAATATTGTCTGATTTCAATCAATCAGTCAATCAATCTGATCACCCTGAGTTATCCTGCAGAAACTACTGCAGTCTTGCTAATAAATCATGTTTGCGGTTGCTGAAATCTGCCTTCAACTATTGATTGAAACATTTGATAAGAGCACAGTTCCACATGTCCTACATACCTGAAACATTAGGACAGACAGAAAAGGCTAATTAAAGATCAGTTGGCATGCTGAGGAAAAAAGTATCAAACCATGGCAATGGCTGGGACATTAAGCTCTCTCTTGTGTTTATGGCTGTCCAAGCCACTTTCTGCAGTTCTGTTGGTTTGTCGGCCTTTGAAATGATGACTGTAAGGCAAATGATCCTTCCACTACTCATTCTTTATCAGCTTTGAAATGTTATCAGTAAAGTGTACTTTACACACCAGTATGTCACATATTTGAAAGCTGTCACTGCCTGGGCTCAGCAGAACTTGGGGAGGCGTGTGGAAGGGAGGAGGACATACTAAGATAAGACAGCAGCCTCCAAAGAACTCCACGTGGTAGACAATTTCATGTATTCAACCTTCACCAGGTTCCTAGGAACCCTTCCACTCTAGAATCCATGTTTCTTTTATTAACAGTACTCATCCTGTGTTTGATTAGTCAGTCGACTCACTCATATCTTAGCAGAATGAACTTGCCATGGGTGACCTTGATTTTCTTTGCTGACACAGAAACTTGTCCCATGGGAGTTGTAGAACAAGGCCCTCCTTGCGATATTGCTCTGCAAGACAATGTACAACAGACTTTTAGTTGTATACCTAGAGACTCATTGTTCAGATAGACCCAACTGGAAAGATTTGATTATCATACATTTCCAGGATATACTCTTGAGCTGGACATTCCCCTTCAAGACAAAATCTTATTTGAGGGAAGTCAACACTCTAGACATATCCTTAAGGAAACTAACCTTAATTTCACATCAGTGTAACCAGAACTGAAAACAACTATTCTCCTCCTATCATGGAAGATGACAAACAGCTGCCAGCTTACTTAAACACTTGGTGGTTGACTTACAGGCATGAGTTTGGTCTGGGTGCTGGAGATACACATTCATTAGCCTAGAGGTAGCATTAAGCCCTACTCAAGACAAGGCACATATACTCAGCACACCCTTCAATTGCCTCCTAAATATGTATGGGAGGTGTGCAGGTTACACCTGTCTGCTTCTTTGCCCTTTTTTCTCTTATCTGTCCTAGAGTGAGGCAGGAAATATTCCAACAGCAGTTGCTATTTGCCTTACAGCCACTGAGCAATGCTAGATCTGTTCTTCCTTTTTTTAAAAAAAAAAAAAAAAATCTTTTACCTTTTTTATCTTTTGTGTGTTTGCTCCTTCTTCCTGTATTTTCCTTCTTCTTTTTTATGTATTTGTAATTTAATGATTAACTTTGTTGACTTTTCTTTTGTTCATTTGGTCCTTCTTCCTCCTTCCTGTTCCTTTCATCAACAAGTGCCCCAGGATATTATCCAGACCCAACCACTCAAGAGCCCTGTCTCATTCAAACACCTCTTTCCTCAGTCTGATTTTTCTTGTATGTGTAAAGTGCCTGGATGCTGAGCGGTGTTGTGTGAATCCACAATAATTAATTTCAAACTTACTCTGTAATCGTGTTTAATACCTATGTTATATTACACCTCTGGCAACATATTATTGAATGTATACATTTCTCCTAATTTCTGAAACGATGTAGGCTAATGTGCCTGAAAATGATTAAGTGCAAAAACAGTGCAGATTCTAGATATTTATGGAGCCTTTGATGCCAAAAGAAATACTGAACTAATACTGTATTTTACACAAAATACTGACCCTCAAACACACTTCACAGCACAATATACAGTTCAGGCTGCCCAGATGTGCTTATCAGTATCACAAGTCACCTAAAGTCAGAGAATGCAATCAAAACAAATTCTGAAAGTGTACACTATATTTCTTGGAATTTCCGTTGTGCTGGTGGTGATGACATCCAAAATCATCAGCTCCACCCTACTATTACTGTCAGTCAGTCTGAAGTGTGTCTCATGAGAATAAGAATCGTCATTGCCATCACGTCTCTGTCCACCACATGTCTGCCTCGCATCATCTGACAATATCTGAAGGGATTCTACAAGTCACTCTCCGACGGTTCCGTTACTTCAGTCAGAAATGCAAGGAATAGTTAAGGACTTCATACTACGGTACGACTCAATCAATGAAGCCAGCACGTTTAGTAGCGGCGACTATGTCAGAGGACGAGTTATTTTGGAAGTTACCAAAGAGATCAAAATTGAGACGCTTGTCGTCGAAATGAAGGGAGAGGCAAGTGTTTTTTGGATGGAGGGGACAGAAAGCCACAAACGTACTTGTTTCGCTCATGAAAATTACTTCGAATTGCAACAATTTTTTTTTCGACATGGCTCCAAAAATGGTATGGGCAGCGAACTCCACAACACTACACAAACACAAACAATACATCTAGGGAAAAGACTTCTTTATTCTGAATTTAAGGGGCTTCCTCTTCAGCCAAATCTCTCTCGGTTTCTTTGCCATGAGTGAAACAGATGTTAAAATAATGTATATGGTTATGAACAGCGGGAAAAGTATGAGGGGTGGAAGTAACAAAATTAATTGATTAAATAGAGGTGATGAAAATGCATGTGAATTGAAAAATAGATTGATAAATTGTCAGTTGATTTGATAAACTTGACTGACAATTCGACTGACATTTATCGTTTACAGCAAGCAATTTTTGTTACTTCCACCCAAAATGTCACGCAAAAACCACTGACGAACTGATCGGCTTTTTGGTTCTCAATGTGCAGGGAGCTGAGAACGTTGTGCCTCTGCTCCAAAGCTGAAATTAATAAACTGAAAATAAGGCGGCAGATCTCACCCCTTCTGTCATATATCTGCATCTTCCACTGGCCTCAAACACAGCCTCCTCAGTTCATCAGCGGGCATGGTTTTTGATTGACATTTTGGGTGGAAATAACAAAAATTGCTTGCTGTAAACAATTAATGTCAGTGGAGTTGATTATCAGAGCAATGCTGTTTTAAATAAAATGTCAGTCAAGTTTATCAAATCATTTGACAATTTATCGTTCAATTTTTCAGTTCACATACATTTTTACCCCTCTGTTTTTCAGTTCTCATGCATTTTTATCACTTCCATTTATATAAATTAATTTGTTACTTCCACCCTTGAGGCTACTTTCTTTAAATGATAAATGGCAGCTTTGCGTTGTGAATGGTGAATGACGAATGAAAATGATTGTCACGCTGGTGGTGTGGTGCAGGACCCAAGTGCAAGACACGATGGTTGAAGGTGACAAACGGAAGACTTTACTGACAAAAGAAGATTAAAATACAAGTGCAAACTGATAACAAAAGCCGATAACAAAAAGGTGCAGCTTGACAGTGCGCAAAATACACAAACAACGATAGACAATGGACAAGGCAAACACTAGGGCTGTGTCCGAAATGGCATACTAGCGTACTGCATACTACATACTAGCCTAGTATACACTGCGTACTGCACACTACTCCACACGCTAGTATGCAGTATGGTACAATTATGAGACAATTCTTGTAGTGCACTACACTTGTTTTTTGAAAACTTTCGGAAAGTTAGAGGTTACCGCGTTGCATCATGGGATGCAGTAGCCAGCGAAGTGAGCTCGGGATGTATACTAGAAATTTTCGCCAGAGTAGTACATCATCCGGGTAACTGTAGTGTACTGCAAAATTTTTATTTTTCACGTACTGCATACTACTTACTACTTTTACGTCATAATTAGTATACGAGTAGTATGTAGTATGCCATTTCGGACACAGCCTAGGACTTAAATACAGAGGGAAACTAAACAGGGCAAAACAGGATTGGGTAAAACTAACAAGGTTAATAATTAGACAAAACGGGAACAGGTGAGGGGCGGAGACAGACAGAGAACAGGCGCACAAAGACATGCCAAACTAAAAGTCCAAAATGGAGGTGCAGGTTGTGACAATGATGAAACATGACTCTGAATCATGACTGTTTTGATCAAATCGGCTTTAAATTAGTCAAATCACTTGATAGTTTATCACTCTATTTTTCATTTCACATCCATTTTTACCGCTGTATTTTTCAATTCACAAGCATTTTCATCACCTCCATGTTTATTAACTAATTTTTGTTACTTCCACCCCTCATAGAAAAGCTCCTCCGTCAGTTTCCCTTACTGTACGTTCACACTGAGCGCGGCGAGAGCGTCAGAGTGACCGGAAGTCATTCATTTTCAATGAGAGCCAGCGTCTTTGAGCGGCGAAGAGCGTCGCAGCAAAGGGCGTCGCGGCGAGGGTGGTTTGGGCGTCAAAATACAGTTGAAGTTCGGTTAACTTTATGGTAATGAGATATGACGCGGTTGGGCGGCAACCAATAGAAACTTGGAAGTGCTCCGCTCTAGAGAATTGTAGAGAACACGACAGTATAAACTATTGTTCCCACAAAACTTTTGGTCCTAAGCAAAATGGAGGAGAAACTGATTATATCGGTGGTGGGTTTCCCCATGTTGTACTGTAATGTGGGTTATGCACAAACGTTAGTGTTAATTAAAGACCAAGGCTAGTAAACGTGTCCTATAAACTCCATGCTGGAATTTGACCTAGCCTATCATTAACACAAAAGACACACAACAACAAAAAGCTTTTAAGTAGTGTTTTTCATTAGTTAATTTTGTTACGAAATATGTAATTAGCATTGTTTATTTATTTCTGTAATCGGTCGATTTCGCACCTTCACATTTAAAATATCTCATAAGGTTAACTTATAGCCTACTGGTGGTCAGTCAGCACAAAGATACCGCTCGACCTGTTTGTTTGCTCTATAGCCCCTTTAAAAACATTTGCATAACCAAGCTTTCCGAAGGAACTTGTACCCGCCTATTTCATCAACGGCAGAGCGTCCACAGTGTTCAACAGCGTCGTTGGCAGGGAGGTTTGGGCGACTCTTGACGCTCTCGCCGCTCTCAGTGTGAACGTACAGTTACTCGTGTCCTCTCTGCAGGAAACGGCGGAGGTCTATGAGGGGTGGAAGTAACAAAAAATAGTTAATAAACATGGAGGTGATGAAAATGCTTGTGAATTGAAAAATTTATCAATCTATTTTTCAATTCACATGTATTTTCATCACCTCCATTTTTAATCGATTAATTTTGTTACTTCCACCCCTCATAGAGCTCTGGGTGGAGAAACGTATAAGTGTATTCCTTATTTTGTTAAGACGAAACTACTGGTTCTCTTTTACCTGAGAGAAAGACTGCTTTCACCATGTAGTACCAGATATTAGTGAGTTTAATATATGTTCTTGTTGTAAAATGAAACTCTTTTCTCTTTCCACGTTATCAGACAATAATGTGGTGTCTCCAGGGAGTCATGTATATGAGTTCTGCTTTCAACTCCCAGAAGGGTAAGAGTGTCTTGTGGTTTAGAGAATATTATAATATTATGACAGTGATTTTCCACCAAAAGGGATCCAAAAAAGTCACTCTGATCAATTTCTGGAATACCCCAGTACATCTGAGCTTATGTTGGGAACTTGGACAGTATTGACAGTTTCATACCCTATTGCATGGCGATCCACCAGAACACAAAACAAAACTTATTTAAAGCTATATTTCAGTGTTTTATCCCAATAAGCATGTACATATTTTGAATGTCATGAGCAATGCACAAATAACTACCAAAATAAAGGAAACACCAACATAGAAGGAAACACCAACAAAGTGTCTTAATAGGATGTTGTGTCACCATTAGCCATTCACATCCACTTTCATTGTCCCTTAGTGCTGATTGTGCAAATGTGTGGAACTACAGGAAGGACATGATACCATTCTTTCACAAGAAACTGTAATAAACTGAGTTTAGTTGTTGGTTCCCACAAACACTGTCTCAGGGCCCACTCCAGAATCTTCCATAAGTCTTCAGTTGGACTGAGATCTGGTGACTGAGATAACTGTGGCATACGATTTTAATTTACTCACCCCATCAACTCATTCAGTGGCATGTCATGGCTTAGGGATTACCCCTCCCATCAGGATGGAGACACTTCCCCACAGGATAAAGATCAACACTCAGAATAACTTTGTATTCACTGTGTTCTACCTTCACATCTTTGGGCTTGAGTGGACTTAAACCATTCAGAGAAAATGCACCTCACACTATAAAGGAGCCACCAGAGCCCTTCACTTTAGGAAACAAGCACTCAGACCTGTAGGTGTATTTTGGAATTGTATGTCCCACAGGTGCACTTTTCCAACTGATGAGAACAGGGTGAAGGATGACTGACCTGGTCATGTGACCACTTCCTTTGTTCTTTGCACCACTAAAAGCACTTTTGGTGTTACACCAAGTATTTACCTTTAATATTGTACTACAATTATTATATTTCTGTCTGAATACTTACTGTTTCCCAAGTAGCACCTGATAATTCAAGTCAGAACCATGTTTTCTAATGTTTTTTAAATGCTTCACGTAACATTGTAACAGAATCTGCTTCATCTCGTTATGCTCTGTGCCATGAATGTGTGTTTATGCATGCAGGTTTTGCAGTTGTATAATGGTTGTATTCTGTGTCTCCAGTTATATTGCTGGCTGTTGTACATGATTTGTTGTTCTTTCCTGTTGCAGACCCATGCCACCATCTTTTTGCAGTTACTGTGGAAATATTAGGTACAAATTGGAGGCTAAGATGATCAGATTGTTAGAACTTCCACTGATGACTTCAAGTGAATTACTCTTTGTCTCACGGATCGATGCCAGTGCTCTGGAGCTAATGGTATCTATTTAACTGGTTTGTCTGTTTTCTTTTTTAGCATCTCCTGATAGTTGGTTAACAGTGTTACAACTATATAGTTTCGTAAAACAAAACAAACCCCTTGGTAAAATGTGCAGTAGGATGTAGACACCTTTTAAAAAGGAAATGAGATTAACCTGGTTTACTGGGCTCTATGGAAGCAAAATAAATTCTTTCAGGCAAAATTTGTTCGTTGCTGTGCCACTTTGTAGTTGAATTGAGCTTCCTCTTCTCTCTTCATGCGCAGAAGCCCCTGTTTGGTGAAACAAATAAAAAAATGAAACTCTTCACCTCTGGAAATGCTTCCATGAAAGTCAACATTGAGAGGAGGGGGTTTATGCAAGGTTATACTGCATCATCAGTGGTGAATTTATTTTAGGAAAACAAACAAATGTAAACAGATTTATCTGATGCTTATGTCCTGTGTCTTTCTATTTTGGCAGGAGAAATGATGATGGTCACAGCCACTGTTGAAAATTCTTCATCTCGTCCTCTCACACTTAAATACAGTCTTCAGCAGAAACAAAAGTTCATCGCTTCAGGATCTAAATGTAAATCTGTGTGCATCATCTTTAAAGAAGTTGGAGATGAAATTCCGTCTGGACAGAAGCAGACTGTCAGCAGAGAACTGCGGCTCCCAGCTGAAATTGAACCCTCCCTTTTGTATTGTAACATCATAAAACGGGAGTACACTCTGAAGGTACTTCTAGACATTTCACTGTTTCAGTATGTCACTGCAATAAAGAGTTGGAATAAACCAAATGTCTGTAAGGCAGCTGAACATATACTAAAACATCTGAATATCTGGGTTTCAGGTAGGATGGCAAAGTATGTCTAAGCCATCACATCAGAAAAGCTTTTGGGTGGTCTGCCAAGAGTGTCTTTGTCAATTGACTATCAAGGCTTTACAAAACCTGCTTATTTTTCTATTCCATCATCAACAAAATACTGCTTTTATGATTGTTAATGTGAGTTCATTTTGAAGCTGTTTGTGCTACAGTTGGTGTTAGGACTCAGAAACATAGACTTCCCAAAGAAACAAGGCTACATCTTCTAAACTAAGTCAGATCATAATGTTATCACAATGGACTGAATATAATAATTTCAGTTAACTAGAAATGTCAGTTTCACTAGTGCTTTGGAAATTAGTCTAATAGTTTGTTTGTTTGTCTAAACAGTTATTGTCTCATTCTGTTTAAGGTGTACCTGGATGTTCCCTATGCTTCAGACCCAGAGGTCATTCTCCCATTGGTGATTCTACCTCGAGCACAACCCTCTGGTCCCTTGTCTACATCTTCAGGAGGTCCCTTTGGAAACCCTGCTCAACCAGGATGGAATGGCCCTCCTACCCATAATGCAGCAGGGCCATATCCAGGTGCTTCTGCCTCTGGAGTTTACCCTCCTCCAACTGCACCAGGACCTAATCAGCATCAGTGTCCTCCAGCTGTGCATCCACAATCTGCAAACCCAGGAACACCTCCACCCATGTATTCAGAATTATACCCAGCTCCATCTGCCCCAGTACTATATCCAAACTTACCACCCTTTAGCGCACCAGGTTTCTGCCCAGCCCCAAGTGCCCCAGGACAGTATCCAAACTCAAATGTCTCAGGGTCTTTAACAGTGCCTACTGCCCCAGAGTGCAGTCCACCTCCTTACACCGCCACTGCCCATCCAGTTCCATCTGCCCCAGGATACTGTCCAGACACAACCACACCAGGGCCCTGTCCCACTAAGATGCCTCTGTAATTTCCCTCGGTATGACTGTTCCTGTGTGTGTAAAGTGTCTGCATGCTAAGCGTGAGTGGAGTTATGTGTATATACACTGTATCATTTCAGACTCACTCTGTGCTGATGTTCTGTATGTATCTTGTATTAAACTTCAGGTGCCTTCTACTATAATCATACTGAAGGTGTATATTTCACATAATTCCTCAAACGATTTGGGTTTATCTTAGCATCCTGATGCTCTCTGTAAGATATTTACCTCACAACAAATAAACTGCCCCAGAGTCCTCTATGTCAAGAAATGTTGATCAGCTGTTGGTATGTATTAAATGTCCATGTTAAACGGACCATCTGCATGTCTATCGGAAGGTTTCATTTGGCAATGCACCCAAAGATAATATTCCAACTGACTGTTTTTTCTTTTGTCATACTGTGGTAAGGATAGAGTTCTTTTTCCAAATAATGTCGTTAGTCCCTACCTCTGTGCAACTACCTATGAATATGGATGTCATAAAATTTTGATATATATCGATTATTGATTGACACGTTATCTTATTGATATGTTTTTGAGGTATCGATGTTTTGAAATTAGCCAACATTTAAATTAGACGTTTAATATGTGTGCTTTCCAAATTCATTCAGCTGGCCTTCCGTTTAATGTACTCTGGAATAATAGCTTTCAGAGACCACAAGGGGGCGATATAAACTCTATAAGCCGTGTAGAGCCATTTTCACATATGCACTACAGACTATGTCCACAGAGTCAGGTTCGCATGTTGTCCAAAGTTGCCCTTTCACACACATAGTACACAACAGGAGACTGTCAGTGTCAGACATGTTCTCACCTACTCGAAATATTCCGTTGGTTTAGGTGATGGGTGGCACCTGGGTAGAGGGAAAAAGTACGCTGTGAAAATCGCAGCATTTTGTTCACAACACATCGAAAAAGGCGGACAAGGCTACTGAATTTTGTCTGACGATTTCAGCAGCAAACAGAAATTCCCGAATCTCATTGTCTCTCCAGTTAGACATTTTTGGTTGGCATCTTGGTGTAAATGACCCTTCTTCTTTGTAGTGTCTAGAACACAGCAGTAAGATATAATTGTGTTTCTTACTATTTCTCTCTCTCTCTCTCTCTCTCTCTCTCTCTCACACACACACACAGACTTTGACAGAAGAATATGTCATGTCAATATTTGTCATTTTTATGTGTTTACCTTTGATGCCGTTGTCATCACCTATACCCACTGGCTGGTATAATATGAATTTCAATATTGTAATAAATCATACAAACAGTAAATCACAAAACTTTTGTAAAGTGTATTGTGTGCATGATGCGTGTCTTTTGTGTGTGTGTATGTGGGCAGTGGGGGTGACTCACAGATTTCACCAAATTTGCCAAATTCTGAAGGATTTGTCAAGGATTTTTTTTTTTTTATTGTTGATACACACAGACATACATACACACACATGGGACACATAACATGGAACAAGACATCACATTGATCCTGTCACAGAGCCATTATGTTACAGTTGAAGAAGAAGAGGGAAAAGAAGAAGGAGGAGTAGACGAGGAGGAGGAAGAAAAAGGACAATAACAATATCAGCAATAACAACAACAACAATAATAATAATCATCATCATCATCGGTATAGTTATAACACTGAGTAATCATAAGTGATAGTAGTGACAATAATACTAGTAGGAAAGATCAGTAATAATAATAATAATAGTAGTACTATTGTCAAGGATTTTAATCACTGACCTCAAGAATTCCAGTCTTGTTAACTTGAGAGGTATTCTGTATGACACTGAATACCAATAAGCCTTCACAACTTAGATAATTAAGGGTTTGTCTGTGTATTTATGCCTCTTTATTTCTACCTGAAAAATGCCGATATACTTCAATAATCGATGGGAAAATTTTTTGATTATCGATGCATGAAAAAGGCATCAATCTCAAGCCTACCTATGAAGTTAGCATTCACCCCAAAACTATCTTTTTCCGATGGAATTGGTCATCTCTTTAAAACTTTCCTTTGTGCCTCTTGAGGACAGGGAAGTCTTGAGTACCAATAATGTTATTCAAGATGGATGCTCTGGAAAGGAGTTGCACTAAATGTTCTATAATCACCAGAATATTTTCTCCAGTCATCCCTATGACTGTGGTATGATACATCTACATTTGGTACTGATTCCTTTTTAAATACGAATAACTCTGAGCCTATCGCTGTGCCTGTCCTATCTCTGAATAACTCTGATTGTACATGACACTCACATTAGTATTATTGCACATAATGCATATTCTGATAAAGTTCTCATCGCTGATAGGGCTTCAGCACTCTCGATTTAAGGAGGCGACAGGAGGGGTGAGGGGCAGAAGGAGAAGCAGCTGAACAGCTGTACCACCCCAGGGAGAAAGGATCTCCTGCAGTACTAGCCTAATGTCGAAGATGCTCCAATAACTGTACAGTGCGTTATGCAGTGGATGAGATGCATTGTCCTTGATACTCAGTTGTTTGTTTTAGCATCCTCTTTTCAGACGTCTCCACAGAGACTCAAGCTCCACTCTCAGGTGAGAGCCAGCCTTCCTTATTAGCTTGTTAATTTTGTTGGCATCTGTTGCCATCGTTCTACTGCCCCAGCACACTACAGCATATAAGAGAAGACTTGCTGCTCCACACTTTCCTTGTGTTGTTCTACTGGTGTGTCCTCCCCAGCTTTTTCCCTGTAGAAGTCTATCCCCTCAGAAATCTGCTCACTGAGTTCTTTCTGTATCCCCCTAATCTTCTTCCTGTCACCATCTGTGAAAGCCCTTTTCTGCCTGCTCAGTAGAGGCTTATTGACTTCGTTGATCCATGGTTTATTGTTTAGAAATTGACATACACTTTTTGTTAGGACAGTGTTATCCACACTGTAGAGGGTGCTCTTCTTCAAGGATCATAACTCTTATCATTCAGACTCTAGGCTTCTAGAAGTGTAGTCATCCTGACAAACAACAACAACAAAAGGCATGCAAGCATAACAGAGGACAGATGTAACTAATTGCGTTAAACGTGCGTACATGTACACTTTTGTACTACGTGTACACTCTTAAGGAGAAAGAGAGATAGTTTTGGTTATTTTAACATGAATTATGAGCGCTCTCACAGGTAACCATTTCAGCGGTGAGAGAGATCAGTCAAAGAGTCTTTAATCAAAGAGTCAAGAAAATAGTGATTTTTAAAAAATGTACAGCTGGACCCATTTGCTTGTTATTGAGTGCTGTAGTTTGTGAGTTATGAGAACATTTTAGATGAGAATCTACGTCTTTGAAGCAGGTTATTCATATTTATTTCCTAGAAGCTAATAGTTTTTTTCTTTTTTTTTCTTTCTTTTTTTTTTGTTTTTGTTGATGTGCTGGACATTAAATATCTCATGTATGCAAAGATATAGGAGCTCGCAAAGGACCCCTAAGAACAGAATTGATTGGAAATATCTACAACTTTAGAAATTAAACTGAAATCACATTTATCGATTAAGCAGCTTTTCACAAGACATGAAAGACACTTTTTCATCTAGTGTTATTCCTGCTTTCTCAAACATTAAGCATTTGACATGTTTTCCCTGAGTATTAATACATTATGGGTTTATGTTAAAAACTGGCTACCAGGCCATTAATGTAATAAACCAGCAGTAATGTGATATGTCATTGTTGTTTGTTACTACTGACGAAATATTACATTACTGGCTTTATTACATCATGGTTTATTGAATTATTGGCAGCGCCCACTGCGACCCTAATTAGGTTAAGCAGCTTAGATGATGAGTGAGTGAATGAGTGAGTGAGTGAGTGGTGTAATAAGTAGGAAATTTCGGTCCACTCCAATCATGCGGTGTTGTAATGAGGGATGTTGCTAATGTCATGTTTGTGCAATTCTTACTCAAGTGACACTTACTTAAACATAGCCGGGTATTTCTAAAATGAAGTTCTGATTATCTGTGCTACTCGGGAGTTGCCAAAGGGATGTAATGACAGTAATTAATAACGATTTGCATGTAGCAGCACCTTAAATTGAGGTCGTCGGGTATGAAACTCATCATTTGAGTACACCTGAAGGGATTCCTCAGTCA
The DNA here is from genome assembly GCF_902362185.1 of Chanos chanos. NCBI lineage: Eukaryota > Metazoa > Chordata > Actinopteri > Gonorynchiformes > Chanidae > Chanos > Chanos chanos. The sequence goes on from NC_044495.1 coordinate 48,200,055, forward strand.
ACTGTCCGACTGGTCTGTCATCTTAGTCACTAATGCCTGGAACCATAAGGGACTTCTCACTACACTACGACTCAATCAATGAAGCCAACACCTTCAGTGGCGGAGACTATGTCAGAGGACGGGTTATTTTGGAAGTTACCAGACAGATCAAAGTTGAGATGCTTGTCGTCCAAATCAAAGGGGAGGCAGACGTACGTTGGACAGAGAGAAGAGATGACCATAGCCAGACTTATTCAGCTCACGAAATATACTTCGATTTGAAACATTTTTTTATTCACAACGGCTCCAAAAATGGTAAGGGTCAGTTCCGAGGGTTCAAACACACCATAAATACATCAGCAATACACCAAAGGAAAACGCTGTTTTTTCTGCATGTAAGGAGTTTATTGTTAAGGCAAATCTCTTTCTGTCTGTTGCAATCACCACATGATTTTGCCATAACTAAAAGTGATGTTAAAATAATGTAAATGGTCACAGCGGGAAAATGGGAAAAGCACCTGAGTCACTTTCTGTTACTTGTGTCTTTACAGGAAATGGTGGAGCTGTTGGTGGAGAAACACGTAAGTGTATTCCTCATTTTATAAAACAAATCAACAGAGTTTCTTTTAATTGAGGTAAAGATTACTTTCATGACGTAGTGCCAGGTATTGTGTGTTTCTGAATTTGTTAATGTGTTAACGAAACACAAACCACTTAAGAGTAATTGAGACATTTTAAAAGATGAGTCACTTTCATGTTCTAAGATGAATATTTTAATGAATATCTTTTCTCTCTCTCTCTCTCTCTCTCTCTCTCTCTCTCTCTCCAATAATATATATATATATATATATATATATATATATATATATATATATATAATTAGACAGTAATGTGGTGTCTCCAGGGAGTCATGTATATGAGTTTTGCTTTCAGCTTCCACAAGGGTAAGAGCAGTTTGTGGTTTACAGAATATTATAAATTCATAAAAGTGCCTCCCTATAAAATGATCTTTAAAGGTAAAGTTTCTAGAAAATCATATTTAAAAAACAGTTATTTATGGAATTTTGGACAGCATATTTTATTGCCAACCAGAACACAGACCAAAATTTAAGTAAAGCTACATTTCAGTGTTTTATCCTGAAAAAAAGTATTTGAAGATCATTAGCAATGTACAAATAACCACCAAAATAAAGGTAACACAAATATGAAGTGTCTTAACAGGACATTGTGTCACCTTTAGCCAACCGCACAGTTTCATTGTGACTCTGCATATGTGTGGAAGTAGTGAATGGACGCAACACTGTTTTTTCACAAGAAATTCCAGAGTTTTGCTGTTGGTGCTTGAAAACACAGTTTTAGGGCCCAGTCCACAGTCTCCCATAATACAGACATTTCACTAGATTGAGATCTGGTGCCTGAGATAATTATGGTCTGTGGTTCTTCCATAGTTTTGGGAAACAAACACTCAGACCTGTAGCTGTCTTTTGGCATGGTTTGTCCCACAGGTGCACTTCTCCACCTGATGAGAACAGGGTGAAGGATGACTCATCTGATCATGTAACTATGATCATGTGTTTTTTGCACCACAAACTACTGTTAGTGTTAGGCAGTCACCTTTGATATTTTATCACAATTATTACATTTCTGTCTGAATACTTACTGTTTCCCAAGTAGTGTTTGGCAATGCAAGCCAGAACAGTTTTTTCTTTTTTAAATGGCTCGTGTAACATTTTAACAGAATCTGCTTCATCTCATAATGTTTTGTAACAGGAGTGTGTGTGTGTGTGTGTGTGTGTGTGTGTGTGTGTATGTGCACACCCGTTTTGTAGTTATGTAATGGTTCTATTGTTTTTTTACAGTTATATTACCGACTGTCGTAAATGATTTGTTATTGTTCCTATTTTTTGTTTTAGGCCCCTGCCATCATCTTTTAAAGGTGACCATGGAAAAATTAGGTACACACTGATGGCTAAGATGAGCAGATCATGGAAATTTCCAAGAACAGTCTCATACGAACTCAATTTTGTCTCACAAATTGATGGGAATGCTATAAAGCTAATGGTATCCGTTTATCTGTTTTTTGTTTTGTTTCCCTTTCTTTTTTAACTTCTGCTGGAGAACTTTGTTCTAACTATGTGGTTTTATGAGAAAACACAGAATGTGCAGCACAGGTACAATGTTACAATGTCCAGTATGACGCAGTTACCTGTGAAAAAAGGACCTTCAGACACAATGTGTGTATTCTCGTATCACTCTACAGTGGAATTGAGCTCCTTCTTCTCTCTTCAGACACAGAAGCTTCTGTTTGGTGAAACAGATAAAAAAATGAAACTCTTCACCTCTGGAAATGCCTCCATGAAAGTCAACATTGAGAAGATGGGCTTCATACAAGGTTATACTGCATCATCAGCTGTGATTTTTTTTTTTATGCCAACAAATAAATAAGAACAAATTTATCTGATGCTTACATCCTCTGTCTTTTTCTTTTGACAGGAGAAATGCTGAAGGTCATAGCGGCTGTTGAAAATTCGTCATCTCGTCCTCTAAAACTTAAATATAGTCTTCAGCAGAGACAAAAGTTCTTTGATTCAAGATCTAAATCTAAATCTGTGCACAACGTGATCTTCAAAGCAGTCGGGGATCTGGTCCCATCTGGACACAAGCAAACTGTCATTGCCGAACTTCACCTACCAGCTCATCTCCAACTTTCTATTTTTTATTGTAACATTATTAAAGTGGAGTACTTTCTAAAGGTACCTAAATCTATACATTTCACTATGTCCTTATAAAAATAATTGAAATAAACCAAATGTGTTTTAGCCAGTTGAAGACATATGGTGTTTTTTTGAAAATGATATGGTCTGATAGTTTGTTTGTTTGTGCAAACCATGATTGTTTTCTTCTGTTTTAGGTGTACCTGGATGTTCCCTATGCTTCAGACCCAGAGGTCATTCTCCCATTGGTGATTCTACCTCCAGGGCAACCCTCTGGTCCTTTATCTACACCTTCAGGAGGTCCCTTTGGAAACCCTGCTCAACCAGGATGGAATGGCCCTCCTACCCATAATGCAGCAGGGCCATATCCAAGTGCCTCTGCCTCTGGAGTTTACCCTCCTCCAACTGCACCAGGACCTAATCAGCATCAGTGTCCTCCAGCTGTGCACCCACAATCTGCAAACCCAGGAGCACCTCCACCCATGTATTCAGAATTATACCTGACTCCATCTGCCCCAGTACTGTATCCAAACTTACCACCCTTTAGCGCACCAGGTTTCTGCCCAGCCCCAAGTGCCCCAGGACAGTATCCAAACCCAAATGTCTCAGGGTCTTTAACAGTGCCTACTGCCTCAGACTGCAATCCACCACCTTACACCGCCACTGCCCATCCAGTTCCATCTGCCCCAGGATACTGTCCAGACACAACCACACCAGGGCCCTGTCCCGCTAAGATGCCTCTGTAGTTTACCTCATTTCAAACTTACTCTGTGAACATGTTTTATGCGTATGTTATAGTCAACTTTAGATGCCCTACACTGTAAGCAGATTGAATGTGTGCATTTCACATCATTTCTAAAATGATGTGAGCCAATGTGCTTGAAACCAATTATCTGGGTGCAAATTTGTGGAACCTATGAACTGAGTTTGTGTTGCTGTCTCTCACTATAGGATATTTGCCATTCCACAAATGTATCAACATCTCTGTCATCTGCTTGGTCAAATTTTGATATGTGATATTTAATATTTTTTCATCTTCTTATATTTCAAATATTTAATATTATGAATGTTATACTGTGATGCTGAGTGTGTATATTTGATGAAAATATGATCAACTTTTTATTCACATATCAATCTGTGTATGTGTATTAACTCACAGATACCAAAGAAATGTATTAAAATGTATTAAAATGAACTAAATCCATACATTTCAAGTTGTCAGTGTGTATGTGCATTACAGGTGATTAAATATAGTGGTGATGCAGACACTCTGTTAGGGGTATTTGTTGTTGGTTTTATTTGTTGTAAAAAAATAAATAAATAAATGTGTTGTTTTGACTCATCTCCATAGGGGAACAGTAGAACTGACTCATCATATAATCATTCTCATGAGTCATGGTGAGATGTTCATCTGATCCATGAAAAGAATTTTAATGTTTAACACCTGATGTTTTCCATCAGCATTGGACTATCCCGTAATGGTTATACTGAGGCGAGGTTTCTATAAAGTATCTTTAATAAGAAAGCCCCACATTTCAGTTTGATGAACCCTTTATGGTTCTTGGAATGAAACAAGGAACATTAATCATAATAAATCATGTTCATTACCATGTTCTTTTATGGTGATTCTTTTGTTCAGATGCGTAGCACTTTGTGGGTAAAATACTGCTTTGCATTATGATTGTAACTTTTAGAAGGAAACTGTGCCTTGTGGCTACTGTCATGATGAAGTATTAATATTGTGGGGACCTGTGCTTGTTGAATTACTACAAGCTCTGGAACATATCTGTGTGTTAGAACAATGAACATTTATCATGTAGAAGACAAGGCCTGAGTAAACTGTGTGTCTGTACAACTTGGTGAGTGAACACCAAATGCCCTGTGACCCCATTTGAAAGGTTAGCTTGTAAACACCCACACGTCCTTAGACGCCTGTCTCATTATGTAAAAAGCTCTGCACTCCTTAACCTCAGTGAGAACTGTGCTTCATCTTTAGGTGTGCTTCTCCCATACGCATGAAATGAAGACTTATTCATAACATATATATTTGTAGACTCTTCAGAAACTTAGGAACTCTCTACCATATAGAAGAATTTCCTCAACAACTTCTAATACTGTCAGTTTACATAGATCGAATATCAGCAGGGATGGGAGTAACGAATTACAATTACTCACGTTACAGTAACGAAGTTGATTTTTGGTGTGTTTATACTTTTTTGAGTATTTTTTTTTTTTTTAAACTGCAATTTTAATTTTACTTAAGTATATTCAATTTGAAGTATTTTGCTTTGCTACAATTTAAATGGCCTCGGTTATAGATTTTAAAAAAAAGTATCCATGAACTAAGCGCCAGGAAATAACGTATCTCCTACGCAAGGACAGCAAGTCAGGTGGTCATTTTTTTTGCCAGGCAGTTGAGACGAAATACGTGGAACCGTGTTTCCACTACATGAAAAAAGTTTGCTTAATTGCGACTTGCTTTCTCGCAATTTTGAATTTACTTGTTGTAATTCTGAGTTCTTTTCTAACAACCAGCAAGTAGTTTGAACCATCTCTTCTGCTTTCGCTTTACTGGTTCGATGCAACGCGCGTACAGGAACGAAGGATACAATGGCTGCGTCTGCTCTGAGGAGAGACGGATATGGATGAAACAGTGTGGAAGACTGCTGTGAGTGAGGTCCTCCACACTGTTTAATCCAGGTTTTCAATTCTAGAGATTTTTGATGTAGGCTATAAGCAGATGTGCTGATGTCAGCCTTCTGAACGTTTTTTTCTTCAAGTCACTCAGTCCTCATACGCAGTATATATAGTATTGCGTACTTGTGTATGGTTACATATTGCAGCAGTTGTATCTCTTTTAGTTATATGGGGTGCCAGTGTTTTCCTCATTCTGTGTTCTGACTTACTCTAAGTAGGTAAAGGATTAAACTGTTTTTGATTAAATTCCCCTTTTTTCCAAACCTTCCAAAGGCTTGCAAAAACTTGATTCACGTGGTCACATATTATCATGTTTGATTTTAATTTGTTAGTATACTTTTATTTTCTATCATGTTTATTTAAATTTTTAATTGTATTTATTTCGTGTTTATTAAATTTATTTCATTTAATTTCTCATTAATGCACTTTATTTTACGTCATTTTTATTTTTTGTTCCATTTAAAAACATTATGCAATGTTTACTTCATGTTTTAATTTAATTTGTTAATTCATTTTACTCTCTAAAGGTGATATGAAATTAAAAACATGTTATACACATGCTCTTGCCCTGTCTGCATTGCCTTGGAAATGTCCTAGAGGGCAGTCTATCTGCACCTCGCCAACCATTCAGTTAAAAAAAGTAACTAAGTAACTTTTACTCAAAGTAAAATTTGAACAAGTTACTTTTTACATTTATTTGGGTAGATTTTTATGTAAAATGATTTATTATTTTTGTTACTTTAAAATTTAAAGTAATTATACTTTTCCTTAAGTACAATTTCACCATAGTGACAGTACTTTTACTTGAGTAAAATAATTTAGTACTCTTTACACCTCTTCCAATGAGGGATATAGTACTTTATCTGCATAGATACACATAACTTGGCACTAGCTGCTTATAATAAAGTAGGCTAAATTGTTAGCAGAGGTGGGTAGTAACGTGTTACGTTTACTCCGTTACATGTACTTAAGTAATTTTTCCAATAAATTGTACTTATAGGAGTAATTTTAATGCACAATACTTTTCGCTCTTATACTCAAGTTCATTTATGATTTTAAAAATGTACTTATACTCCGTTACATTAGACTAAACGCTTCTCGCTACTTCTATTTAATTTATTAAATAAAAGTAATTAATTTATTAAATTATTTTTATTGACACGCGCACAGTTTGTACTACGTCGACGGCTTTGATACACGTTTATATTGCTATGTTTGGCTCACTGTTTCAAATAAACCACACCCCTCCTGTGGTACACAGCACTTAAACGTGTTGTTAACACAGTAGCATATGCGCTGGAGAGAGAACATGGAGATGGCTAACGTCAGCTGACTGAGCTTCATGAAACAGAGAAGAGTGTTCCAACAGCGCTCGTTTCAACGGTGGAGAAGAGATTTTGGACGTTGCTCCAAACTTTCAGTAAGCTCTGCAGCTGCATCGGGGCTAAGCACTGGGGTACCTTCACTTGATACATGTGTGTAGGAGCACCGGGACACAAAGGTAGATTGCACTGTTCTTTTTGCTGTAAGGATTGCTGTGTTGCTTCTGAGGTGAGTAAGGTAAGGGTAGCACTCCTCATTGTAGTCTGCCTCTCCACAAGTGGCCTCAGTTCACTTTTAGTTTTGTTTAGTGTCCGTTGGGCTGGAATTTGATGCATTTTTTGGGCTTAATCACTGTAAAGGTTTTGTAAAGGCCTTTCTTATTGAATTTGTAATTAAGTGTTGCTTTTATTCCCCTTATTCTTAGGTTTCTGTTATTTGGGTTATTTTGGTTCTTTGGTTCATTATTGTTCATTTTGTTTCCCTTTTTGTGCCAGAAGTGTATGTGTTTATCATTTAGTCTTTGTGTTGATTAATAAAATGGTAACTGTGCACCATGAATGTAATTGTCTTCGTAAAAGATGCAGTCCCCTCCTACCGGGACAGTAGCTTATTTGTGGTGTTTTTTGTCAGATATTGCAAGTACAAAGCTTAGTAACTAATCTGGCTAAATTAACTCAGAATAAATGATTAATCACATCCTAAGAAAGGAATTTTATGGGTTTGTTCTTCTAGCAGAACAGTCATAGGGCCATTCTATTACGAGGTATACTACTTACTCTGACTCAGCTTAGCTGGGTTAGTTATTAAGCCAAATACTTGGAATACCCCTCTGGTTTTTGCTATTGGTACATAGTAAACACACCAGTTTCACCTGACCTTTTTATGTGGAAATACGCACTATGGTTAAATTGTTTTCATTCAACAAATTACACTTTCATGCAGTCCTCTTAACTTGCCATGAGGTGACTGGAGAGTACAGCAGTAACATTAACTGTTTTTTATTATTTTGTAGTTAAGGCTGATTTCAGGGATACTCGCAGTAGCAAGATGCATCATTGCCCAAGTTTATTAAACAGTTGATTATTGTTATCACATTTGATGAACGAATGCCTGACTGCCATGTTCTCTTATGCATACCTGAAATTTCCAAATGTAATGGAAAACCAGTTTGTATCAACAAATTAAGTATTTCAGTATTTATTTATCTCATTAAAGAAATTTTGGGTTACATGCTTGATCTTATATTTTCTAAGTCTCTTATTTCTCCACAGAATGTTTTTATTGCTGCATTTTAGTGAACTAAATGATTTAGTATGTATAAATTGTATAGAATATCACATCAAAATTGTTAGTCAAAGTTACAGTAAAGGCGGTGCTTAATTCTTATCAATACTGCCAGTAATATGCTCTATTGTCAAAAATGACTACATGGTACTGTATTTGGGACTATAGTGAAATTGAGACTTGATTGGTTCCTTAACACGTTCCCAACCATGTGACCTTATGGTTTCCACCATTACTCAGTGGGCCACTGTTTTGGTCAACCATGTGCCTGTGCTGTGGTTGTTACCTAAGCTGACGGTCGCTGTCCATGTATGAGGTGCTGAAGTGGGATCATTGGGTCGAGATGCAGCACAGCACTGATGCCCTGAGGCGCAGGATTTGCACACTGGACACTGAACAACAAACTCACAGCATAAAGTACACATGTAGTCTGAGCTGCCATGATGTGATGATCTACACTGTGGGTTGCTTCAACTCAGAGAATGTGATAATTATCAAGTCTGAGAGTGAAGAAAAAAGCTGTATTTGGAGTGGAAATGCAGCAGCTTAAATATTGTGTCACAGTTCTTCATATGATGTTGCGGAACGTTACAGCAGGAACCCTTGTGAATCTTGAATGTCCCGGAGCAAAACAAACAAAGAAGCAAACAAAAACATAATGTAAAAAAAAAAAAAAAAAAAAGGAGAGCCCAGCAGGCCCTAGACTGTAGACACACTTACCCAGAGACAGGCTGAGATGTACCAGAGAGCAGGGTTGAAAACTGATCTAAACAGATATGACTGATTATCTCTGAGACCTCCACCTCCTTTGTAGGTACTGAGCTGTCTGCCTATCCACTGTTGGCCACATGCACTGACCCCTACATGTGTAAGTGTTTCTCTTGCACGAGTGGCCATGACAGCCAAAGCACCAATTCCACCCTACTCTAGATTTATTTCTAAGGTCTTCATGGCAACAGTCCCCATGGATATAACTTTGTGGTGCAGTCATACTGAACAGCTTCTTATCAAAAACAAGGTCATCCACACACAGAAAAAGAGACAGACAGAGACAGAGAGAGAGAAAAAAAGAAGACATTTTAATAGCACTACAAGAAGCTTGACAATATGTTCTCAGTAAATCCACTTGGAAAACTTAGCCATTTTGTCCAATATGAACATCTCCACATTCACAATTTTTTTTCCTTCATATAATCAGATTTAACATGCCAGTTGTGCACTCAAGGCAATACTTGTCAGAGGAAACAGGGGACTCAGTTGCAGACTCACTGATAATTAAATAGGATGTTTATTTTGCCAGGCAAAAGTCTTTCAATACACTTGACCAAAAACGGAATCCAGAAAACAAGCAGGGGTCATACCATAGAGCAGTCAGAGGAAGGTGAACAATCCAAAAACGGAAGGCAAAGGCAAATGCCAGAGACAGGCAAAAGATTCAAAACCAGATGCAGGGCAAGGCAGGCAGGCAGAAGAGGCAAAATCCAACAGGCAAACAAAGTAAAAAAACAGGCAGAGGTCACACACAGAAGACAATCAGAATAACAAAAGGCTAGCACGACACACTGGGAAAGCAGTACAAACTGACAAACAACAGGTAGAACAGGCAGGGTTTAAATAGACAGACTAATTACAACTTCATCGAGAGACAGGTGAGCACAATGACACAATAAGTGAGGGGGGGGGGGGCAGGGCACATGGAAAACCAAAACAAACAAAAGCACATGACAAAACCAAAAACAAATGACAGCTAACACCAAACATGACCAGCAGGGGCACAACAGAGAAGATAGTTCATGCAGGGACCCTGACAATACTGGTCAATTTCAGTGTACTACCCCCACCCCCACCCAGAATCTGAAAAAACTGTTTGACACAGTATCATCAGTCAGCAGAATTTAATCATACAAAAAGTGTGTCATGCCTTGTTTGATTGGCTACGGTTCTTTTGTTCTGTTGCAGAGTGATATTTAAGGTATGAAACTGGTATGGTGATTATTTATTGGTGTTAAGGTATGGTATTGCTACTCTGACAGTAACAGAATCTACCTCGGAGACGACAGTGAGACGGAGAGTTCAGTGCTTATTGGAAATACAAAAAAAAAACAAAAAAAAAAAAAACGTAATTGTACTTATGGTTTGAATGGGGGATTTCCATCCAACTAATACTCAAGTGACACCGCGCACTTCCTATGCTGTTTATCTGTAGTACTTCGGAGTAGCCAGAGGGTGGAACCAACGACAAATAAAAACAGTTTCCGTAAAGTAACATTTCGAACTGATGTGTTGCGGCACACCGGTGATATCATTTGATAATGCGGTATGTCCCAAATGTCCTTACCTTATATTCATGCAACACTTATTTAAGTGACACTGTAACATAGGTGGGCATCTTTCAAATGAAGGAATAATTGGGCGTGGCCAGAAGGAGAAACCGAAAGTACCTGTCAAACATTTCCGTGTAGTACGTATTCATTCAGAAATCACCAAAAGGGATTCTTCAGGCCACCATCCAACTGTTCCGTAACTCAAATTAGCAATGTCAGGAACCGTTAAAGATTTCTCACTACGATACGACCCAATCAATGAAGCAAACACGTTTAGTAGTGGCGACTATATCAGAGGACGGGTTATTCTGGAGGTCACCAAAGAGATCAAAGTTAAGACGCTTGTTGTCAAAATCAAAGGAGAGGCAGACGTACATTGGACGGAGAGTCGTGATGACCATGACGATTCCTATTCGGCTAAGGAAAGATACTTCAAATCGAAACAATATTTTATTCACGACGGCTCCAAAAAAGGTAAGGGTCAGACATTCCAATACTACACAAACACGTTAACAACATATTTTTTTCCCGCATGACAGGGGTTTATTGATAAGCCAAATCTCAATCGATCTGTTGTAATCACCATATTATTCTGCGTTATTAGTTTTAAAATAAGTTATATGGTTATGGACAAGGGGAAAACCACCTTAGACAGTTTCCATTACGTTTGTCTTCTTCACAGGAAACGGCGGTGCTGTCAGTGGAGAAACGTGTAAGTGTAACCTATTCCGCATTTTGTTTAGACAAATCTGCAGATTGTCTTTTAACTGAAAGTAATGTTACTTTCACCACGCAGTACTACAGGTATTGCACAAACAATTTTGTGTGTGTATTAAAGTGAATAACAGATCACTTCAAGTGTTACTGAAACCTTATAAAAGATGAATCACTTTTATGTCTTCCTGTTGTAAAATAAAACTCTTCTCTCTTTCATTAGACAGTAATGTAGTGTCTCCAGGGAGTCATGTATATGAATTCTGCTTTCAGCTTCCACAAGGGTAAGAGCAGTCTGTGGTTTATAAAATAGAATTTCTTTATAAAATTAATTTGAGTATTTAATGATCTTGGACAGCATTTCTTTTTCCACCAGAACACAGAAGAAAATGAATTTAAAGCTATATTACAGCATTTTATCCTGAAAATTGTTTAAATAATCAAAGACCATTAGCACTTTACAAATAACTGCCAAAATGAAGGAAACCCCAACATGAAGTTTCTTAATTGGATCTTGTGTCACCATGAGCCAGTTTCATTGTGCATTGGCATTGTGCAAATGTGTGGAACTACAGGAAGGGCATGACACCATTTCTTCAACAGAAATTCCAATAAACTGAGTTTTGTGGTTGGTGCTCAAAAGTACAGTCTCAAGGCCCACTCCAGAATCTTCCATAAGTCTTCAGTTGAACTGAGATCTGGTACCTGAGATAACCATGACATGTGGTTCTCATGGTTTTTATGCTTATCAAACGTTTAACTCATGCAGTGGGAGGTTTTTTCATCCTTGGTGAGACCTCTCCCATCAGGATGGAGGTACTTCACCACAGGATAAAGGTCACCACTCCGAATGCCTTCGTGTTTACTTTGTTATACCTTCATGTCTTTGGAGTTGAGTGGACTTAAACCATTTGTTGAGACTCCCATATTTTCATCCTGTAATGAAGCTGTGCTAGGAACCTGTGTGAGTGTATGCATGCTTTATAGCTGTGTAACAGTTTCCGTTAGCTGGTAATTACTGCTTTTTGCCTGGTAAAATTTAGAAAAGACTGATAAATTAACAACTTGCTCGTCAAAATGTCCGGTAATAATGCTCATACAAAACGTGGCCAAAACGAAGGCTATCCCTAAACAGGACATTTGTATTTTGACAGCAAAACAGCCTATTAACAGCATTGGAAGCTGCGAAGACACATTGGACATGTTTGATTTCAAGTCGGCAGCAAACACTTTCACATGTTATATGATACAGGTTACAGATGTTTCATAATAGCCTATATTTTGGTGGTTAATGTTGAGGTTTTGCTCAGTCGTTACTGTTCATTTTGCTTAATAATCAGTAATGTTCATTAGATAGTCAAACTGATTTGAGGTCATTGTCATTCTTTCATCAACCAAGGTGTACATTATATTTACACTTGTAACATAGACTATTATTGAAATGTGACTGGTAAGTTTCACATTTGTCCGGTAAAATAAATCCTTTCTGGACATCGGTCTGGCAAGAAAGAATCCTAGCGGAATCCTTGCTGTGTACTGTTGTATCCTATTGTTGTAGTGCTGTTAACGATTTGTTGTTGCTGTTGTTGTTGTTTGTGTGTTGTAGGCCAATGCCATCATCTTTTAAGGGTCTGCATGGAAAAATTCTTTATACACTGGAAGCTAAGATGAGCAGATCATTGAAACCTCCAAAGAAACTGTCAAGCGAATTCAGCTTTGTCTCACCAGCTTATGGGAATGCTGTGGAGTTGATGGTACGTGTTTAGTTGTTTTTCTTTTTTTTTTTTCTTTTAAGTTTTCTTAGATAGCAGAATAGGTTTGTCATAGCAATTGAGTTTTTTGAGACAACACAGAACCTATTGGGTACAGTGTGTGCTGTGACCTCTGCAAAACAAATTTACAAGAGAAAACAAGTTTAACATGGTTTACTGAACTCTATGTTAATCAACAATTCCTTAAACGATTGTGTTGTTGTATCACTGCGGTCAAGTTCCCTCTTCTTTCTTCACACATAGAGGCCTCTGTTTGGTGAAACAGATAAAAAAATGAAACTCTTCACCTCTGGAAATGTCTCCATGAAAGTCAACACTGAGAAGAAGGCCTTCGTGCAAGGTTGCATTGCAGTATCAGATGGGAAATTTCTGAAGAAAATGAATAAATGTCATTTTAAATGAAACTTGCAAATTTGTCTGATGTCTTGTGTCTTTCTCTTTTTCACAGGTGAATTGCTGAAGGTCATAGCCGCTATTGAAAATTCTTCATCTCGTGCTCTCAAACTGAAATACAAACTTCTACAAACCCAAAAGTTCATTGCTTCAGGATCTACCAATTCTTCACACGAAGTCATCTTGAAAGAAGTTGGGGATCCAGTCCCGTCTGGACAGAACCAGACTATCACTAGACAACTGCAGCTCCCAGCTGACCTCCAGCCCTCCATTTGGTATTGTAACATCATCAAAGTGGAGCACACTCTGAAGGTGCCTTAATGTGCAATTTTCATCATTGCTCTATATCATTTTACAATATATACTAATAACCCAAGCTGTCTTTTAGGGAAATGCACATATATTGAATCTTTTGAATATGTAGGTCTCAGACAGGATAACAAAATATGTTGTACCTAGCATCGCAGAGAGGTTATGTTGGATGACCGTCCAACATGCAGACTTTACAAAACCTGCTTTAATTTCTACTCCATCAAAACCCTGCCGTCATTACTGCTCTTGTGTGTTCATTTTGAAGCTACGTGTATTATAGTGTATGTTAGCATTCACACTCACAGACCAGTAGATACAGCCTTATTTGATTGTTAAGTCTAGATCAGATCAGAATGTTATTTCAATTGGCTGACTATAATGAATTCAGCCAATCAGGTATGTCATTTTACCAGTGCTTTGAAAAATGATATGGTCTAATAATATGTTTGTTTGTCTAAATTGTGACCGTTTTGTTCTGTTTAAGGTGTACCTGGATGTTCCCTATGCTTCAGACCCAGAAGTCATTTTCCCATTGGTTATTCTACCTCGAGGGCAACACTTTGGTCTCTTGTCTACACCCTCAGGAGGTCTCTTTGGAAACCCTGCTCAACCAGGATGGAATGGTCCTCCTACCCATAATGCAGCAGGGCCATATCCAAGTGCCTCTGCCTCTGGAGTTTACCCTCCTCCAACTGCACCAGGACCTAATCAGCATCAGTATCCTCCAGCTGTGCACCCACAATCTGCAAACCCAGGAGCACCTCCACCCATGTATTCAGAATTATACCCAACTCCATCTGCCCCAGTACTATATCCAAACTTACCACCCTTTAACGCACCAGGTTTCTGCCCAGCCCCAAGTGCCCCAGGACAGTATCCAAACCCAAATGTCTCAGGGTCTTTAACAGTGCCTACTGCCTCAGACTGCAATCCACCACCTTACACCGCCACTGCCCATCCAGTTCCATCTGCCCCAGGATACTGTCCAGATGCAACCACACCAGAGCCCTGTCCCTCTAAGACGCCTCTGTAGTTTCCTCAGTCTGATTGTTCTTGTGTGTGTAAAGTGCCTGGATGCTGAGCATTAGATTTCTCATTTCAAACTCACTCAGTGCGAATGTTAGATTAAGTTTTAGGTGCCCTACACTGTGACCATATTGCATTTGTACATTTCACAGAATTTCTGAAACCATGTAGGCGAATGTAGCTATAAATGATCAAGTTCTAAAACAGTGCAGGAACATTGTAGAATCTTTGATGTGTTTAAATCCTGCTGTTCACTATGGGATGTTTACCACAGTGAAAATCGACTGCACTGCAGAGTCCTGTCTCTTTTCAACATCTCTGTTATTTCCTCAGTCAAATGAGCCTTTGTGAAACATTCCAGGGATTACTCACCAAGTTTATGTCATGTCTTCCTGTTGGTGAACGACTTTTTGCTGCATGTGGCACTGAGATACTGATGTTGTGAATTTCATCTGGTTCTATGCTGAATACACAGTAATGCTCAGATTTAATTTTTTGCTCACATGTAAATATTATCACATTTATATTCACATATTGATCTTTAAATGTGTATCATCTTAGTGCCTGTTTCGGATACCAAAGAGATGAACTAAAGCCATACATTTCAAGTTGTTTATCAGGAAGTTTGAAGATTAAAAGTGATTGTGGTAATGCAGATGCTCTGTTAGGATTATTTGTTGTTGTAAAAAAAAAAAATGTGTTGTTTTGACTCATCTCTATGGGGGAACTATGGAATCATCATATAATCATTTTTTCATAAGTCATGGTGAGATGTTATATAATACATCATCATTTCCTTGATCTGTCCTGCACTGTGGATATGTTCTAATGTGTTCACATCCGTGTTAGATGTTAGTTCTCCAAAGCAAAACTAAACATCAGACTCTCCCTCAATCAGCTTAACTGAATCCTTAATAAAAAAAAAGGGTAGCTTTGGATGAAATGCAAACTTCAGTATTTTTCCCCATCAGGTATCTCACATTCTCATTTTACAACACTTTCGTGTCATAAAATTTTGATTTGGATAAGGGTCATTTTGAGATGATCTCCACTGGCAGCGGGCCTTTCCTTTAATGGTTATGTTATTACTATGCACTCTTAAGAGATGTGTGACATGAAAGCCCCATTCGTCTGTTAGCTGAATTCTTTCTGGTAATTGGAATGGTAAATATTAATCATAATAAATCATGTCCACCATGATGGTGATCCTTTTTTTCCCCATTTTAGCACTTTCAGCACCTATTAGCTTACACAGCATGTTAGCACATTCACCAGCATAACTTCCCAGTCATTAATGATGTGTTTTTTATCTGGACTAACACAGTAGTTATCCAAAAATTAGAGTTACTGCAAATGCAAATGAAAATATAATACAATTTACAATTTACAATTTAGTTATTTGGCAGACGCTTTTTACCAAAGCGACTTACAATTGGTGCATCAGTCGGATTTCTAATACCTTCAACAGACATCATAATAAGACTGAGCGTCAAATTGCCCCTTCGCATTGCGCCCCTGGAATACTTTTACAAACGGAAATACAAGACAAAGGTGGGTTTTTGTTTTTTTTTCT
Organism: Chanos chanos; assembly: GCF_902362185.1. NCBI lineage: Eukaryota > Metazoa > Chordata > Actinopteri > Gonorynchiformes > Chanidae > Chanos > Chanos chanos. The sequence continues at coordinate 48,216,166 of NC_044495.1, forward strand.
TTTCCTCTAGGGAAGGGAGGTTAGGCATTGGGGGACAGGTGTGTTCTAAAGAGGTGGGTTTTCAGTTTCCTGTGGAAGATGGTAAGAGATTCCGCAGTCTTGACTGCATGGGGGAGGTCGTTCCACCACCTCGGGGCAATGGCGGAGAAGAGGCGTGGTCGGGAGGAGCGGCTGCCGGGTTCCCGGAGTGAGGGGACCGTCAGTTGTCCGGAGGACGTGGAGCGGAGGGTCCTAGTTGGGGTGTATGGCGTTATAAGAGACTGAAGGTATGATGGGGCAGAGCCTCTTGTGGCCAGGTAGGCCAGCACCAGTGTCTTGAAATGGATGGGGGCTGCTACCGGAAGCCAGTGGAGCGCAGTAAGCAGTGGAGTGACATGAGAGTGCTTAGGGAGGTTGAATACCAGGCGTGCAGCGGCGTTCTGCACGAGCTGGAGCAGCCTGATGGCGCAGGCCGGCAAGCCAGCCAGTAGAACGTTGCAGTAGTCCAGGCGGGAGATGACAAGCGCTTGGACCAGGAGCTGGGTTGCCTGTTGTGTGAGGAAAGGGCGGATTCTCCTGATGTTGTATAGGGCGAATCTGCAGGATCGTGTGACTGCTGCGATGTGACCGGAGTATGTCAGCTGGTTGTCGAGGGTTACGCCAAGGTTTTTGGCTGCTGAGGTGGGGAACACCACAGATCCCTCGATGGTGATTGGCCATATAGTCATAGCAGAAATAAGCCCTGGTTATACAATAATAATAAATGACTATATGGCCAACAACTATTCGTGTTATGTGAAATCAACATACTTTTACTGTCTGTGTCCAGTGCCTCATTATCTTGGAGGATTTCTCATAAACTGTGACAGAGGAAGGATGGAAACTGATTTTGTGACTTGTGATTTTTAAGAAGACACATGAATTGCCATAAACTCACACCGGCTGGTGCTGCCCGTAGATGAACCTGAATACAGGTTCAGAGTCATGTTACCCAGTACTTCCTCTGATTTTCCCCACAGTTTGTTCTTCATTTTACTTTATGGAAACTTCCAGCAGTAGCAGTTATTCTCAAAACCAGAACTGAATACTGTCATTTGTAGTGAACCACTTCCTGCGGTTTCCCTCTCCCATAATGATTTGCTTCTCCTCTTTATTATTTGCATATTTACATGCGTGTCTACACTGTATATGTGTGTATGTGTTTTTGGACACTGGGGTTTTTTTCCTGGTTCAGCTCTCAGTTCAACCCCACTCAGCTTCTCATTTTTAACCCCCAACCACTTCCACTTCAAACATTTACTTACTATCTGCTGAGCAGGGACTGATCTGAGACAGTTTCTTTATGTTCATGTTCTATTATATGACGGAGTATTAGGGCCACATTGAGGGAAAAAATTCTGAGATTTTGAGAATAAAGTCGCAATATTTCAAAATTAAAGTCGTAATTTAACGTGAATAAAGTCGTTATTTAGCAAGAATAAAGTTGTTATTTAATAAGAAAAAGGTCATAATTTAGGAATTTCTTAGGAAAAAAAACGCTGGCTGTGTCCGAAATGGCATACTACATACTACTCGCATAGTAATTATGACGTAAAAGCAGTAAGTAGTATGCAGTACGTGAAAAATAAAAATTTTGCAGTACACGACAGTTACCCGGATGATGTACTACTCTGGCGAAAATTTCTAGTATACATCCCGAGCTCACTTCGCCGATTACTGCATCCCATGAAGCAACACGGTGATTTCCAACCGTCAAAAAATTTTAAAAACATGGCGGACAGCGACAGAACCAGCTTCAACTTCAACTGCAGCTGCAGTTTCGAATATAAATGTATCAGTTGTGTATTTTGGTGTAATAAGTCTTCATATGCTTTCTTATAGGGCTACTTTTGATACATATTTGTGGTTGTCGTGTGTTGTTCGATTTTAATAGAATAGATAGCCCAACCAATAGCAAGGGTGTAGTACACTACACGAAAGTTCTCATAATTGCGTACCATACTGTATACTAGTGTGTGGAGTAGTGCGCAGTACGCAGTGCATACTAGGCTAGTATGCAGTATGCAGTACGCTAGTATGCCATTTCGGACACAGCCATTATTTTTAGGAAAATATATTACCAGCAACCAACAAAATGGATGAGAGGACAGCCAATGGCAGCCTGACCCTGCTACTGGCAACTGCTGTTTCAAGATTTAAGATTCGAGAACTTTATTGTCATTGTGCAAACACAACATTGTGCCATGCCACACACAAGTCCTGATAGGATAATATGTGCCAAATAATAGGTGCTGATGTGCCAAAAGATTAAGTATTTCGTTATTTGTGAAAGCTCTCTCACTCACTCATTATCTAAGCCACTTATCCTAATTAGGATCGTGGGGGTGTTGGAGCCTATCCCAGCATTCATTGGACGAAAGGTGGAGAAACACCCTGGACAGGTCACCAGTCCATCGCAGGGCAGACACACAAACAAACACATTCACACCCAACTCACTCATGACCTAAAGTAGTAGAGGACATTTGGTATGTGACTGATATTGATCTTTGGTTTTTTTATTTATCTGGCCACATTAACACCAGTGTGGTGAATATCAAGAGTTTTCTGTGGGGGTTGCACCCCCCCCCCCCCTTTTGTGCTTTGTGTGTGTGTGTGTGTGTGTGTGTGTGTGTGTTACATGGTGTTGTAAATTAAAGGGCAGACCAGGAATTCACAAGCAAACAGAGAAAAGACAGGGGTATTTATACACAGGATTATTTACAGAAACAGTAAAATTAGTAAAACTAATTAGTAAATAAAACTAATGATTTGGTAATTTACTGATTAAAACAAGGAACCTAGGCACTGGCAAAATCAATGAAAAGCTTACTCAGCTGATCATCAGAGGAAGGAAGTGAGAACCTGGGCGTCACAGGATCTATCTACTGAAGACATCGAATCACAAAATAAATGAATAGATGGAGGTATTGACTATGACTAAGACTTCGTCTGCCCAAGAGTATATCTGTAGAGGTCCAACACACCTTGGGCATCCTTCTTTTCCCTTCTGACCAATTATGAGGCTGTTCTAATGTACCTTAGTGCAGCGGTTCTCGACTCCAGTCCCGAAGGCCCTCTGTCCTGCACGTCTTTGTTTTAACTCTTCATTATCACAGTTTAAGTCAGCTGTGTCAGTTCTGAGCTCGGGACTGACACACCTGGTTCCACTGATCAGTTAATCATCAAGCCCTTGATTAGCTCAATGAACTGTGATAATGAAGTGTGGGACAGTGAGCCCTCAGGACTGGAGTTGAGAATCACTGCATTTCTGTATACATTCTGCTCCTTAGACGCTCTGGGCTCTATTTTAACGATCTAAGAGCATGGTCTAAAGCACATGGCATGAGTGCATTTAAGGTGTCCAAATTCACTTTCACTAGTTTAACGGCAGATAATCTGAGCATAAAATAAGGCGCAAGGTTCAAAGGGGTTGTGCTTAGTCTCTTAATTAATCATAGGTGTGTTTTGGTCGTAACATGCAATAAACCAATCAGAGTGTCTGCTCCCATTCCCTTTAAAAGCCACCTGCACTGACACCTTGATGGATTGCTATTACAAGGGCCAATTTAGTATCTGGATGAAAAGAGCGATTCAGTGCCGAACAGACAAACCTATGGAATCTACGGAGCTGGCCCCCACCGAAATTCTCCGAGCCAGCTGGACTGAGTGCTCAAGAAAATGTTCATAAATTCGTTCTTTCGTAGATGCCGTACATTTGGTCGAATTTTGAAAAGGAGAACGCTATTTTTAGAATGATTGGGGTTGAAATTTTGAATATACTAGATGTTCTGCTCTCCCAAAATAAGCTTTCTCTGGGCTTTAATAAAATGTAATTAACTTACACTGCAATGAGAACATGATTTAGCTGCTACAATGAAGTAACCTGCTTGTGCGACAATAAAGTATATCACATAAGTGTGTGGGTGTGTGTGTGTGCGTGTGTTTGCGTGTGTGTGTGTGTGTGTGTGTGTGTGTGTGTGTGTATGGATGGAACTGCCTGAAACCAACATTGTTGCTAGTTTGAGGTCAGTAATGGGACTCTTGAAATACTGTCACCAGTGCATTTCTGAGTACACTGAGACATGCAACACACACAAGCGCTCAATTTCAAAACAGAGGCATGCTAAATGGGAAAGCACACTTAAGGGAGCAAAAATACTGAGATTAGGACCAGCACCAGGGAATGAGATTAACACTGAGTCCCTGCTTCCCAAGCAGGGAGCACCAAATGTGACTGTTTATACATGTCATTCAACACGATGATGTCACCCACTTAAACTGCAAGTCCTTGTCGGACCCCCTGAATCTTGAATCCATTAATAAATGGGTCCAGCTTTCATGGAGTCAGTGGAGTATGTTACACTTTTGGGGCTGTTGGCAGTGAACGTGTTGAGAACGTTAAGTGTGGTAATGTGGCAACGGGAAGTATGCAGCTTGCTCAACTGATAGCTCTAGCTAGAGTTTTACAAAATGTGGAAGGACAAAGGATTAACATTTTCACTGAAAGCTAATATGGTTACGAGATTGTATATGATTTTGGGTCATTGTGGAAGCAACAATGGATTTCCCTCTACTGCTGGGTTTCTTATTGCTCACAGGGAAAAAAATAAAATCAGAATCGATGGACTCTTGTGTACTCCCTGAGAGAGGCACTGTAAACAAAGTCACTAGATACTCCAAGGACAATTCTTTAAAGTCACATTGAAGTCATACACCTGACTTAAATACATGCTATGCCTGCTTCAGTTTCTGATCCCTCTGTGTCTGCTTTCACTCCAGTGGAGGAGACAGAGGCTTGCCTGGAGGAAATGTCTGAACTGTATTCTACTGATGATGGAAATGAGGAGGAACAATGGGTTAAAATCGGGGCACGTCTGATGGACTTATTGAGTTGTCTCACCCAACATCAGCCCAGACTGAAATCATATCTTTTTATCATGGTTAGGCTCATGCTGGACCCGGAGTATTCTATTCTTTGATTTCCAAAATCGCTTGTTTGATTTCTTTAAGTGTTATTCACTATGTCTCAAAATTCATTCATCATCAGAACTGAAAATTGCCCTTTTCCCATTGCCTTTCTCTCTCTTTTTAGTTACAGTAATCTTCATCTTTGAATTTGCCATGCATGCATGCTTTTGTTGAATTGCAGAGAAATCAATACTTTATTAAAATTCATTATAATTTAGACTCTGGTCTGTTTCTTTAAATGTTTATTTGTGTATTTGGACCATAACTGCAAATTCCCCACATTATTCCAGGCTAATTATTGTTGACTATAATCAGATATAATCAGTATTGTATATAATACACACAGCCCATGCATGCACACTAAAAAACAAATATACACACAAGTGAAGGGATGGATGTCAAATGGACCACTTTAGACAATTTTATTTACATTTGTTTTGAATAAAATTGCTTTCTCAGAGTGATTTGTCTTTTATCCTTTACTTAAATTTACCTGAAACCGGAAAGAAGAATGATCGGTGATTATTAGAAGTTCCAATTTTGTGTTAGTTACTCCAAGTACTAGAAACATATAGTGCATGATATTTGTGCATGATAAATGTTTGATCAGTTAGACCAACTGGAGACTATCCTTATCAGACAGCCCCTCCTTTTATGGTTTTGTTTTTAGTTTTCAGCCAGTCAGTAATTAGTAGTTTACAAAAAGATGATCCTGTCTGTAATTTGCATATGGCTGTATCCACAGTGATTCTACAAACTTTAGTCTCTTCTTCTTCTTCCACACCCCACTGCACCAGGTTTCTACCCAGTCCTAGGTGCCCCAGGACAGTTTTCAAACCTAAATCACTTTTACAGGGCTGCTACTGCTTCTACTCCCCCAGAATGCAATCCACCACCGTACACCCCTTTTGCCCTCTCAGCTCCTGCCTCCAGGATACTGTCCAGACCCAACAGCTCCAGAGCCCTGTCCTATTCAAACACCTCTGTAGTTTCCTCAGTCTGATTGTTCCTGTGTGTGTGTAAAGTGACTGGATGCTGAGCATTAGCAGTTTCATATGAATACACTCAAGTCAAACTCACTCTGAGAATATGTTTTATATGTATGTGATAATACACTTCAAGTGCTTTTCCTATAATTGTATATTAGTTTTACATTTCTTATCATTTCTGAAACCACGTAGGCGAATGTAGCTATAAATGATCAAGTTCTAAAACAGTGCAGGAACATTGTAGAATCTTTGATGCGTTTAAATCCTGCTGTTCACCATGGGATGTTTACCACAGCAAAAATCGACTGCACTGCAGAGTCCTGTCTCTTTTCAACATCTCTGTTATTTCCTCAGTCAAATGAGCCTTTGTCGAACACTCCAGGGATTACTTACCAAGTTTATGTCATGTCTTCCTGTTGGTAAGACTTTTTGCTGCATATGGCACTGAGATACTGATGTTGTGAATTTCATCTGGGTCTATACTGAACACACAGTGATGGTCTTTGAGAAGTGTGTTTGAGATATCTCAGGATATTCAGATGATGTCTCCCCTAATCACAGTTATAGAAAATCCAGAAGTCCAGAGTCATCACAACACACAACACAGTTCATTTACCGTAAAATAATAATAATAATAATAATAATACGTTTATTTAGAGCCCAATATCACTATTTATAGTCTCAAAGGGCTTTACATGTCTATAAGTACAAATCTCTCTCTCTCTTTCTCAACCTACTCCCCCCCACCTCGTGTCAAGGTTTCAAGAAGTTATTTCAATTTTTTTTAATTTTCAGTTCACTATGTAGGGACATGGCCTCCTTTTCTGATGCACACCATTACAGAATTATGTTGTCATATAGAATGTATATCCAGTACATTCTCTAATTTTACAGCAAATTCTAATTCCAAACAGTAGCAGTCACTCTCGAACCCCCATCTGAATACAGTCAAGTGTAGTAAAATGTCGCTTTCAGTTTGCCTCTGTCATAATGGTTTTATTGTGTTTCCTGCTTATGTGTGCACATATTTACATGTCTGAAATATGCATAAATGTGTGTGTGTGTGTGTGTGTGTGTGAGAGAGAGAGAGAGAGAGAGAGAGAGAGAGATGTAAGGGGTTTATCTGTATGTTCCCTCATATATTTATTGCATACATTAATAATTTCAGATGGCAGGATCAAAACCCAGTGAACAGTGGCAGACAGGCATCTAAATGTCTTCTGTGTGTGAAAAAAATGTAAACTAAATATCTTGCCCAAACCTGGCATGCATTTCCGTTGTTTTGTTATTTGGCATCGAGATTTTTCATGATTGCTCACAATAATTATCGACACTGTTTTCCTTTTGTAAGCATGCTGTAATCTTTTCCAGGTAATTTTGGCAAAATCAGGTAAAAATAAAAAAATTGTGGCTTTAATGAAACAGCCATAGAGGTTTCCGTTGGAAAAAAATAAGTGACGGAATGGTGATCTGCTGTTGGTATGTATTGGTTGTATTAAAATGTCCTGTTTCATTTTTTTTTTAAGGACGAAGTGATGAATCGAAAATATAAAGACGTTGGGGGCATTCTTTAAACAAACGCTAGAGGGCAGCGGTAGTCCGCGTTGATTTCACTTTAAAGTCCTGTAGACAGAAATCTACTGAGGTTTGAGGAGTTCCTAAAACAAACGCTAGATGGAGGCAACGATCTAATTTATAATTCACTTGTTGGATATGCTCTGCCATTCCTATATTCCTACTTTCAGTCTATGTTAAATTACAGCAAAGTACACTGTATTTTACTAAAAGCACAACATTTCACCTAAATGTTTCACACTGATTAGTGGGATTTACCAATAAACACAATTCAAAGAATGTATATGTTCAGAATGGGATGGAAATGTTATTCCTATTCCAGCTGTTCTATAAACGCCACAGACGCCAGTGATTACGCACAACAAAAGTAATCATTAGTAACATTAGTTAAATTAGCCCTCACCATTGTTCACACAACAACAGAAATGGAGTCAAGCTGGTTAGATCTTAAAGCATGCAGCTCTCATATTGTCGCACAGTTACATATTCTAACGACATTCGTCTTAATCTGCGGTGAAATGTAAATCCATGCTCTTAGCAACGTGATTTTTGGGGGTATTGAATTGGTTAAAGGTGCCTTTTGTTTCAATTTCTGCAGGGGCAGAGAAGCGTTGATCGAAAAAACGAACACTAGGTGGCGTTTCAAGCGCGTTACAAATTTCTGCAATCAGGAGCTACAGCCCCTAAAAACACTGTTTCTCAAAAGTTTTTCACTCACGGGATACTTCGCAAAACTCAAGAAATCGTACGGCAGACATGGTCAGTTTGGCTACAGAGCGTTGGTCGACAAAGGGGAAAAACGGAATTAACTTCAGTTTTAAGAAATAAGAATAACCGGCGAGCAAGAAGCTCTTATAGTGAAGTGACATAGATTTTACTGTCAGTGAATTTTGTGTTTGTGAGTGAGACGTAATCCTCTCCTCCTAACTTGAAAAAGTGTCCATTTATAAAGAAATTTTCACTATACTTCTCACGTCTCCTGACGGTACACGGACATGTCAAAAGACTTTGTTTGGGAAAAGACGCTCTCTACAACTTTAGCACTGCAAAAATGAAAACATCTCAGATTAGGCATTTTATGATAATAGCAGCATTAACATTGCTGCTTACAGCCCAGGTAGTGGCATGAATAGTTGAAATACTAGCAGGCTATAACTCAGTACAGATAATGCAATACAGATAAGCCTCTCTGTATTTATGTATTTTTAAAAAAATTACAACATGAAATATTAGCACGTATGGTAACTAACGTTTTGACAAATGAACAATGTAACACGAAGTATGGCCGATTTGATAAATTCTGTTCCTCTGACGCTGTTCATGGAGCGCTCAGCTGTTCACGATAATTTGTCAGCGGGCACAGAGCCAGGGAACTCCCCCAGGCTCCCAAAGGCGGAAGGAGGGGACGGATAAAAGTTCTGCACATGCTCAGTAGGTTGTTTTTCTCAAAACCTTCTCTTAAAGTGAGCCGGCAGACGAAAGTTCCTTGTCTTTACTGCAGACCATCAAGCCTAAACCCTGAGACACGATAACAGCATCGTTGCTGTTATTCTGCTCTCACACCTCAATGACACTGACTAGTGTTCAGCATTGCTTTTTTCATACGAGATTATTTTCATAGACTTTTTTTTTTTGTTACTACGCAATTTGTAGATTTTATTCGTTGCCACCATGGTGCTAGGAAAAGTGAAGAGCTTCGTAGTAAGCTACGACTGTCTAAATGACAGTAATGTCCCTGTTTTTTCAAGTGGGGACTCCGTCTCAGGAAGGGTAATCATCGAGGTGACCGGAGAGATTCGTGTGAAATCTCTCAAGATCCATGCAAAGGGATTTGCAAAAGTTCGTTGGACAGAATCACGAAATGCTGGATCCAACACTGCCTATACTCAGAACTACACAGAAGAAGTAGAGTATCTCAATCACAGAGATATCTTAATCGGTCACGAAAGAGGTAAGAACTCAAATGGACTGTTTTCATTTATTGCTTTTGCACAGCAGAGTCAAACCTTTGAAAAGTTCTGTTGTAGAAATGAATGATATCGGATATGTGCAATGGTGATGCTCAACCCTCTTTAAGTAGTCTGAATCAAATGTACTTTTTGACGAGTACACGTATATTATCCTATAAATAATAACTTCGTGGAAAAAATCGTGGATACGTTCTCTTAAAATGTGCAGTATAAGGAATTAGACAAATGAAAGGAAAGGCAATGGTATAGGTCCTTCAATTGTCATCCACCTTCGGTACTCCTCGAAGACCTGAACTCGTCTGTCTTTACACTTTTATCCTTTTTGTCAGTGATACCTCCAACATCAAAATATAGATGAAATATTCGATTCCTAACATTTTATCAGGAACGTCAAAGTACTGGCTGCATCATCGACTCAGTTGTCACAGAGGTTGAATGAATGGGAGCAGCTTCTCTTATTGTCTATTTTTGAGTTCGTCCATCGAATTAGGAGAAGAAAAACAATATTAGTAACCAAACACTGTTTGTGAAGGCGAATATGGTGTGCAGAAGTGTTTTTCTTTGGTAAAAGACTGCGTTGCTGGGACAGCTGACAGGTCTAACATCACAGTTTTTCCTCAGTTTCCACCCATTGTTAAAAGCGGTTCAATCCTGTTCTGATGCAGTGACTAGCTGTTCCCGTTTCTGATTGGCTAACGCGCAAGCATGTCTTCACTCTCCTCATAGTTCTGCACGTAGCATCTGAAAAACGTGCAAGCTTGTATCGCATTTGGACGAAAATTTCACATTTTGCACAACAGTGTCAAAAGAAATACTCAAGCCTGATTGCAGAACGTGGGCGCACGGTCTAGTCCAGAGTGTATTGTGTTCTTATGCTGTTTAATTGTGATTGAAACTAGGAAGGACTTGCACAGTACACAGTCTCTAATGTTTTTGTAGGTTGCAGCAAAGTCAACGTAGCGACACACTGTCGGTTTAACATACTATCCATGTTTACTCTGTCGTCATCTTTATTCTTTATTTGCCTATTTGGTCTGCCCGCTTGTTACTTTATATTCTGTTTCTGCTGAAATCTTTGTGTAATTTCTCAAATAACTTCTCCTGTCATGTCCCAAAAACTATGTACTCTACGGTTTAAGTCGCTGTTGCATGTCATCTGTGTTGTAATTCAAACCTCTGTTTCTTCTGCAATTGCTTCCTAAACATATGTTTTAAAAAAAAATCATGTATCATCATGTAAAGTTTGAAATTTGTACATGTATGGAATGTGTTCTTTTAAATAAAATCGTAGTTAATTTAGATAACTTAGTCGCTTTCTGTGATTTTCCTTTTGTTGGTGTCTGTCTTTGTCATAATCTTCTCACGTGTGACTTGGAATGGGTGAACATTAGTTAACTTAGTCCACATAATACAGCCACGCCGCACTACACGCGTACATTGGATAGGGGCTGGTCCGTAAGGGTGAGCAAGATAGGTTGTAGGGCTGTCTGAGTACTGCACAGTGAATACGTAATGAGCCAGCCGGAATGGGAAAAGCAGCCTGCTCCGGTTTAGGCCGGTCTTCTCTTGCTCGAGTCTGCTCTTGAGTGACAGCTCAGCGCCTGTTTACCACAGCTTTGGCTCTGCTAAGCTGAAGGAGATTGCTGAGCTGGCGGAACAAAAGCCCCAAAGTACTTATTCGTATCACTTAGCAGCACATATGACAATATTTTTTTTTAAAAAATGCATTTACAACAAAAGTGTTGTTGGTTGGGTAATTACGTACAGAAACACATACAATTTCGAGAAGTTTTTTCTCCTCACAATTGTGGCGTAAAACAATGCTTTTTGTTGTTGTTTTCTGTTTTGTTGTGCAGTTTGCGTTTAAAGTTTAATAATCTCTCTCTGCAGTGGGGAAAGAAAATAAAAACATTTTCTACATCTTGTTTCATTTTAAAACGCGTGAACAATGTCTGAGCTGGTGTGTGGGGATGTATTTCAGTGATGTGAACAACAATTTCAGCGAACCTCAAACACACCTTATAAAAAACTCATACAACCCATTATGCTGAAACCATGAATGTGTATTTCTCACATAACATTTCGAGGGGTTTTATGTTCTGACGTGATACTTTGAACAGGTTTATACATGTGGTATCGATTTTTTTTTCACCTCAGCTACTGAATGAATGAAACTGGTCTCTTTGTCATGTGTTAAGGTTATTTGTCAGGTAAGGTATACGGGTATTTGGAATATTGTTTTTCTTCTCTTGCAGATGATGACAACTCAGAAGAGGGTCTCACCGCCATTCCTTCGGGAAGACACGAGTATGCATTTAGCTTCGAGCTTCCACAAACGTGAGTATCACCTCTAAGCCGCATTAGCGTTACGTTGCAGAACGTCGTGGTTTTTTTTTTCTTTCGTGAATTACAAAAATAAATGTTTACGTTTTGGGATGAGGGGCTCAAGTTGGTCAACAATGCCTTAACTCTACTTGCTTGCCCCCCACCTCCCCTCTCCCTCTTCACATACAGACCTCTGGCTACCTCCTTTGAAGGGAAACATGGGAGTGTGCGTTACTGGGTAAAAGCAGAACTGCACAGACCATGGCTTCTGCCGATGAAGACGAAGAAAGAATTCACCGTCTTTGAACACATCGACATCAACACTCCCCTGCTGCTGGTAAGTATCTCTCTCTCTCTCTCTCTCTCTCTCTCCTTACCTCTTTGTCAAATTATGTTTAAGTTTCAGATCATTAAATCTGTTCCTTCTTCTTTTTTTTTTTTTTCCCCACAGTCACCCCAGGCAGGCACAAAAGACAAAACACTCTGCTGCTGGTTCTGTACCTCAGGTCCAATATCCTTAAGTGCCAAGATAGAGAGGAAAGGATATACTCCAGGTAATTATCTTTGCTCTCAAACAGAAAACAAAGCCACTCAGTGGACTTTTGACAAATTACTCTCAGTTTCGCTAGAGGACCTGTTCAGTAGACCAGAACACATTCACAAGCACCTGTTAAGAGTTCTGCCTTAGACTTGCACTAGTATTTCTGTCCAATGGAGGAGTTTGGTTTCTTTAAGCCTATCTCTGAACACACGTATCTGTATTTTGACGTCCAGATTCAATTTGACACAGTTGCTGTTTCTTTGTCCGAACAGGAGAGTCCATTCAAATCTTCGCCGAGATCGAGAACTGTTCTTCCCGTATGGTTGTGCCTAAGGCAGCCATTTACCAGACCCAGACTTTCTACGCCAAAGGGAAAATGAAGGAGATCAAGCAGCTGGTGGCAAACCTGCGCGGAGAGTCTCTGTCCTCGGGAAAGACCGAGACGTGGAACGGAAAGATGCTGAAAATCCCTCCGGTATCCCCTTCCATCCTGGATTGCAGCATTATCCGAGTGGAGTACTCCCTCATGGTGAGTAAGGGAATTCTTTCTCTCAATATAGTGTATTTGATATAGAGTAGTTCCATGGTATGGATCTAATCGGCAATACTATGGATACTTTTCTGTTCTAGGACTGTGATGTATTAGTTTGTAGTAATGCTTGGATTGGCACTGAGACACAGTGAATATTGGGTTTTTTTTTTTGTTGTTTTTTTGGGGGGTTTTTTGTCAGAAGCAGGACACTTTGTTCCTACATCACAGCCTATCAGTTGGTTTTGCATTGAAATGTATCTCCTCACCCCACCCCACCCCGTCACCCTGTGGAAACCCAGTTAGATTATGGCAGATAAGAGGATCAATCCTAAATATATGCAATAATACAAGGCCACTCAAGAGCTAATGACCTCTTAACCCCGTGAACCTGCACATACCTGCTTTGCATAACAGACAGACTTCCTAAATCATCACATACAAGACCAGCAGATGGTCATTGCAATGCCTGGTTCACCTTTCATCACCATCATCTCTGAAAAACTTAATATTAGGCTTTCATAGCTATCACTGTTTCTTTGCAACCTAATACATTTCTGTAATTAATTTATGTAAATGTAGCAACCAGGCTGTTCAAGTTATTATATAAGATAAGATGCTGTGCAAAGTATGCAATGATACAGGATTCATGAAGTATTTCACTGACTCAGTACTATACTGGTTTAGTAAACCGTGTACACTTCACACTTGGGGTGTTCTCACTTAGATGGGTGTGGTTAATCTTGATTAACGTTGCTTGTTCTCTTACAGGTCTATGTAGACATCCCAGGTGCAGTGAACCTGTCCCTCAACCTGCCTCTGGTCATCGGAACCATCCCCCTCCACCCTTTCGGCAGTCGGACGTCATCTGTCAGCAGCCAGTGTAGCATGGCTATGAGCTGGCTAGGCCTGACTCTTCCAGAAAGACCTGAAGGTGAGAAACCGTTCCCAGGGATGGAATTCATCCAGACCGCTTGGATTCTTAATCTTAAATATACACTGTGACTCATATTTAATAGGGTAGTATTAACATTACAAATTTATGAGACGGTAGGATGTTTACCGAATTAAATTCGGATCACCGGAAAGATATTTGGGTCAGATCATTTTAGCATAATTTCAAAAATCGTGCTCTAGCTTTTTTTGGGGGGGGGTAGGAACGACTTTGTTACTTAAAAGAAGGCTAAAGTAAAAGAAGAGAGAAGACCATTTAGCAGCATGGAGTCTGAGTCACGGCTGCAGCGGTTGTCATGGTAACAGCTCTAACCTGGCGAATGGGTTCTTTTACACAGCCCCTCCAAGCTACTCTGAGGTTGTGACGGAGGAACAGAGACAGAGCTGTCTAGAAGTTTCTGCAGGCAGGGAGGACTACGAGAGTCCGCTGTTTGCCTACATCCAAGAGTTCCGTTTCCAACCTCCTCCACCCTACTCAGAAGTAAGTACCATCACACTCAACCCCAACCCCAACCCAAGCACCACCCTCATATATGCTTACTGGTTTTCATAAGTATGTTAATGGGTGATATCATAACTCAATAGATATTTGTATGTCACTGAAGAGTTTGTAGGCCAGTTCTTTGAGACTTATAGATGTCAAGCTTCTGTGGACAGAGTTTTAGGAGGCTTTTTCTCTGTGCTCTCCACAGATTGATCCAAATCCGGATCAGTGCAGGCGTACGGAGGAGCGCCGGCCCGACACTTGTCCATCACGCTGAAGGACTCGACAGCTTTCGCCCGGAGCGGTCGGGCCGAGGTCACTTTTTTTCTTTCCGTTTTCTTCCCGGCGACGGTGCAACTCTTTCGCTCCGCTGTCGACGTTGAGAGAAAACGAAACCCGTGGGGAGAGAGTGAGGGAGAGAGAGAGAAAACCAAGGTGGAGGAAAGCAGAATATATATTTTTTTTTTACAGGAATCTGCTGTCGCATCACTTCCTGCCTGCCGACAGGGCCCGACGGACACAAAAGCTAATCTGTGTAGGACCCTGCAGACAGCAGTTGGTCTTCGGGCTGGACCTTGGCGCCAGAGTTTCGTCTGCTTGATCATCACTCGCGCTTCTTTCTTTTTTCTGTAACTGTGGCACATACTAGCGTCTGTGGCTAACGCGGAGCGGTATACAGAGTACGTATCAGAAAAAGAGAAAAATATCCCCAGAAAAAAAAAAACAAACTCTATAACCACCATCAACAGTACAATGGAGAGATACAGGCCTCCTCCTGCCTCAGTTTTGGATTTTTGCACATCAATTTTTTTTTTTCCTTTTGCTTGAGTTCTGTGGCTCAGTTTAAAAATCACTAATTGTTTTTGTTTGTTTGTTTGTTTGTTTGTTTTCTGCCTCTCAATATGTTGGACTACGTCTCTCTATTTATCCGCACAAATATGAACAACGCAGAGAACAGAAATCAAAGAAAAGAAGAAGAAAAAGACTGAAAAAAAGGACTGATGTAATGCACTGATCTCATTTAAGCTGTTCAGACATTTTGTTTGGTTCTTTGTGAGGGTTTTTTTTTTTGTTGTTGTTGCTGTTGTTGTTGTTGTTGTTGTTCCTCGATTGCATTTCCTTAAGGACGCACTGCCTACAGCAGATTTAACGCAGCAACACGCACTAATACTGAAGGCATTTTTTCTCAGCGTCGCCTGTTTGGACTATTATCCAATCACGGCTTTCGATTCTGTACCCGTGCGCACGTGTTTTTAAGTTTGTAGAATGCCTTTTTTTGCCAATATCTGCTAGGTGTTTTTTTGTTTGTTTTCTTTGAGTGCATGTTATTTGGTGGAAGAGACAAGAACTTGCAACTTTTGCATGTGTGCGCTGGGTGGAGAGAGAGATAAAACAAGGGTGTGGACCCATCAGGCTGCCCCCAGACCCCCAACCCCCATGCTCGCCCCCACCCGAACAGAATGTTGCCTTTCTATAGCTAAACGTAGAGCAGAGCAGTCACTATACAGTACTGCCTAGAAAAAAAAAAACCCCACCAAGACTCAGGAGACACTCTCATTTGCCAAATGGTTGGAAACAAAAGAAAAAAACTTAAAAAAAAAAAAAAAAAGATATGTACTATGTTTCAATTGCACTGTTTGAAAGAGTGACAGAAGGTAGCTGAGAGAGAAACTCACTTAGAGAAACACAAAAAAAGAGAGAGGAGATGAACAGAAAACTGCCTTGCATTTTGGGTTTTTGTAGAAAAAAAAAAAAAAAAAACGACATTCCCTTTTTGTCCTGCTACGTGGGCAGATTCCGTTTACCGCAACCTTTCTCCAGACCAGTGAAGCTAGACGTGAACAGAAGTAGTGGATGAAAAAGAAAAAAAAAAATGAACATGGCAGGATTTGGCCATGAAGGCACAGAGGTTTCCTAAGCTGAGGAAACAGACGTCTCTTAAGCTTGGCAAACCCTTGGCCAGAGCCCAGACGTCTCTTGTTGACATGAGGAATACATTGGTTTTAAAACTCATTCAACACTGAAGCTAGGTCAAAGCTTGTTTCCTACAGAGCCTTAAATGTAAAGCACTTTTTATATATATTAAAAAAAATAAATAAGAGAGGGGAGAGGCCTGTTCATTTCTGGTTGAGGTCTGGAAAAAGCTTGTTATTCCTTGGTGATTTAAAAGAACACTGTTTTAAACAATTTCTTCCACTCACAAGCTATGACAAAACAAAACTCATCTTTATAGTTAAGCAGTGTGTGTGTGTGTGTGTGTGCGCGCGTGTGTGTGCATGGTGTTGAGAAGGCAAGTGTGCGTGATGTCTTAGTAGTGCTTCTAATACAAACTTCAAACTATTTCAAGTGGTCTTAACTGGGTGGCCTTGTGTTCAGTTCAGAGCGGATGGTGGTCATTGATCTACATACAGGACGTGACAGACAAGCTTCATACTGTCTCTTCAGCTTGAAAATCATGCTCTTTGTAAAAGGGACAAAAAGGGAAAAACAGATAGTCCTTTAAAAACGAGCATTGACCCTTAAATACACACTACTCTCATTCGTTTATGGGTTCAATCATAGTTTTGGTTTTATTATTTTTATTGTTGTTATTATGGGCATTGAAAAAAATATTTTTTTTCCCAGTTAGACAAGTTTCCGTGCAGTTTTGTTCAACTCCTCTCTCTTTATTTTTGGGATCAATGGTTGACGTGTAGCACAGGCTTCTGGAGAAAGGGGGTTTATCAATCAGCAAACAGAGCTCATTTTTCCTAACAAAAAAACGACCCTCTTTCTCTTATGCGTTATTATATTTTGTTCATTGGTTTTTTTTTTTTCCGTTCTTGTTTTGTTGGCACTAATCTTACGGCTTTGCAAAATCTTTACGATTTTGACCACAGTTAAAAGGATAAGCTTGAAATATGTTTTTTTTCTTTTTTTCTTTCTTTCTTTGGATGGTCAATTCCACAGTCCAGAGTAAGACCTTCCAAACAGTCCAGTGTTAAAGCTAAACCCGTGACCCCCATCAGGAAAGAAAAAAAAATTGGGGAGGGATCTGGTGTGTGTTTTAGAAACAAAGGTGCAATATTATTTGTTTTTTTTTTTTGTTTGTTTTTGGGGGGGGGGGTTTTAGGTTTTTTTTTTGGGTGTCCTCAATGGTATATCTTCTTTCTCCTATGTTGTCTTTTAGTTTCAGTGATCATTATAAACCATAGATTGTTATTCAGCAGTTTTTATGTCTGGAATGGTTTTAACTCTTTGTCTTAGTTCTACAGTGGAGCTCAATAAAATTTTGGTGAAAAATAAAAATAAAATGTCTCTTTGCATCACTAATACATTTTTCAGTGAAGATGGGTTTTTGTTGTTACATTTGAATTGAGAATTTTCTAGCTGGGCTGTTTACTCTTGAAGAACTGACAGCCCAAAAATTGTGAACCATCACGATTAGTGATTACATCATCACACTCAGTAACATAGTGCTACATAAACAATGGGATGCATGCTAAGCCAGTGCCCTAAATAAAAGTCACATAAATGCATTTCAAATGTATCTGCCTCATATCCAAACTTACGAGGTAAACACAGACAGAAACCTATAGAAAGGGTACAGATTTCTGCCTGTTGTGAGGGAGCATCTCATTCAAGCCTGTTGTTCCATATCCAGAGAAGTGACACACAGTATTCCTTATGACAGCAACTGCAATGCAGTTCCCTTACTCATTCAGCACATGCTGATACTAAGAGCAACAGCACTCCTGGTGGCCACCTTATGAATTGCATTCAACCCCATCAGTGGTCTGGGCTTTATGGTGAGGTGTTTTTTCACACATGACTTGTGGAACAAGCTCCGCGGGTATTCAGTGGTAAACAGTTCTTTGCATTATGGTGTTAAATATTTACCATTGTCGTGACCTGGGAGAGAAGCCAAGAGAACAACTTAGACAATTTTTTCTTGATGACAGAATGCATCCACGTTCCTTAAAATGCCAGAAACTGAGCATTAAGGTAGTCTTTTTCATTTCTCTAAATTCAGATCACCTCTTGCATTGTCACTCAGGGGTGTGTTATGTATTCACTGCTACACTTTTATTTTCTCCATGACTCAGAGTGTGTATGATCATCAAGTATTGCTGTGTCTGCTTGGGTTGCATAACCCGAGGTGCTTGACACAAAGACGCCAGGGCGTTTCACTGGAGGTTGCCCCGTGACCCTTTCTCGTTTGGGGGCACCAGGGGTCACCTGGGGTGTGGTGAGGTCACAGAAAATGCACATTAGAGGTAGCTCTGTGGAGCTTGGACATGTTTACAGCTGAGAGGTAATTCTTGTAACTCTTCTTGGGAAACAAGCCAGAATACAAGAAGAACTCCACTGTTTTTTTCTTCTTTTTATCCTACAGTTTCTACGATTCAGATCAACCTTAAGCTATCTCTCTCAGTCAGGATGTGAACTGAAAGCGCTCTCTCTCTCTCTCTCTCTCTCTCTCTCTCCCTCTCTCTCTCTCGCTCTCTCAACAAAAGTTTAGTGTTACAAGGTAATTAAGAACAACCTCTCTCTTTCTGTTCTTTCGATCTCTTTTTATCACTGCTCATATAAAGTCATGAATGAGACACAAGTGGACAAGGCACAGTGCATTGGATCATGTTGCCCTGAGTGAGGGTTTGTTGACCTTTGTAAATATGCCTAACCCTATATTACATTATTCATATCTTGCCTTCCCATCAAAGGCTAGAGTGGCATTCTTGTATAACTCAACCCCCATCCCTCCGACCCCCTCCCCCCACCCACTTTATTTTTTCGTTCAAATATCCCTCGGGCAATGGCTATTTTGAAGCAGTGTTTGATCTGTTAGTCAGAAAATGAATACACACTAGACAGGTTCTATGTTATGCGGTCACTTTGAACCTCACTCACAATAGGCAACAAACACACAATCATCAATGTCATACTTAGAAAATCCATTGCTCTGACGTCAGGCAGGGTTTGTAATAATTGATCGGTGCCAGAGTGCCAGCTTCGATTGGCACGCAAACAGGAGGAGCAATTTAAAACAGGGTACTTAGTCAGATGGAAGACATGCAATGTGCTTGGAGTAAGATTATCATTTGCCAAATCTTAGAAATGAGTTCAGGGCAGCCTTCCTGAAAAAAAAATGTAAAAAAAGAATCTACATTGTTTTTGTTTTTTTTTTATCAGATTGGTGTGTACCACATCCTGAACTTTCCACTGTACATATTCATTATGAGAAACAAAAAACTCCAAAAGACAGAGAACATTACAATGTTATCAGCAACGTGCAACTGAGAAAAGCGGAAACTGATTTTAAAAAATAAAAAAATAAAAAATCCTTCCGATAATTAGAAGATGCAATAGAAAGGCTTAGCCTGGGAAAAAAAAAATATGTCATCTTGTCAGCATTCCATCAAAAGAGCTCACTCACTGGTCACCTGAAAAAGAAAAGGCTCTCGTGTAGTTATGTAACAATGATGGTTTAGCTACAGTGCCTCTCTTTGCTCACCCGAGCCTAAATAACAGTGATCTGCAAGCCAGCAAATTACACCCTAGTCCCACAATGGCTTTGGGATTGTAAGAGCCAGTAAGTGATGATTTTGTCTCGTACAGTGATGACTCAGCGGCCCTTTCGGAGTTGACTGGACACTTTTCGGCCCCTCTGGTGGCCCCTGGGCCTTTTTGACTCTGTGCGGCCGGTCTCTTTGAACAGAGATGACCTCTCTCCAGGCAGGATGAAGAGAGGGGAGGGATTAGAAGAGAGGGGAGGGATTAGAAGGACAGTGTCGGCTGCTGATTAGCCCGTGCTGACGCCAGGCTGGACTCAGCTGTTTCCTCTGACTGGCTAATCCCCTTTCCCCGAAGGAAGAACCCCACCCACTCTTTCCCACGCCCAATCACGGCACGGCCCATCAGGCCCAGGGAGAGAGCTTCAAGAAAGTTCCACGGACTCAGGACTAACCTATCACATGTTAACCATGGTGTGACAATGATATATTGAAGTTAATCACTGAAATGATGGTACTTCATGAAGATTTACTGCGTTAAAACCAAAAAATCTCTCAATAAATGATAATGTAATGAAGATGTTCTATCTCTTGAATCAAGCAGAAAACTGAAAATGCAAGATATTTTCTGCAGTTGAGGGAAAATAGATGGGGTTTTTTTTAACTTGGATAATCTGCCAAAAACGTAGGTTGTGACCACAGGGAATAGCAGAGCTATGACAAAGTACTTGGACACTTCACACTGGACCAGGGCCCACTTTCTCTGAATTTCCTTCTCTCTCTCTCTCTCTCTCTCACTCTCTCTTTCGTTTACCTTACAGAGTGCTTAAGCGAGCATGTCTTATGTCATAGCCAGCCTGCGAAAATGCTTCCTGATTCTATTTTCCT
Organism: Chanos chanos; assembly: GCF_902362185.1. Classification (NCBI taxonomy): domain Eukaryota; kingdom Metazoa; phylum Chordata; class Actinopteri; order Gonorynchiformes; family Chanidae; genus Chanos; species Chanos chanos. The sequence goes on from NC_044495.1 coordinate 48,236,900, forward strand.
ACTTACCACCTCACATCCACCATCATAAAACGGGAGAATGGTTTCTATCTCCGTCAGGAAGATTTGAAACGCTCCCGTTTTTTCCGTCCTGTGTTCTTTCGAAGCTCTGACACATTTGCATTCTAATCCCTTTTAAAGGGTGTACGTGTTCTTCTGCTTTCATCATCCAAGCAGGTACCATGTCTTCTAAACATCTCTGTCAGAGGCTGCTTGCGTTAATTACCTCTCTTGGTAACAAGGGGACTTTTAAAACAAAGGGTACGTGCTTGGCAGAGGAGCTTTGGCGATGTTTTTAATGCCTTCGTCGAGGACAGCGTGTGTGTTTTTTGTGTATGTGGGGAAAAAAGAGAGGGATGGACTGAATGACTAAAATAGGTCAGTGACCAACAAAGGAGACCCAGACTTTTCAGTTCTCAACACCTTAGTGACGCCATGAACTCAGACTGTGGGCCACATTTTGAATCGCCTAACATGGTACTCACCATTCAATTTAAAACCAAAACCATCATTTCCCAAATGAATGACCACTGTAGGAAAAAAAAAAAAGCTCAAACCCTGTGTCAGATACTGTGTGATTGGACAGGAATGCTGCCTGTTCTCTGGGTATGATGGAAGAACGACAGTTATATTCGTTCAGCTGAAGTAGTGCTCACTCACGGAAACTTTGTTGGAGGGAAACGCATTTGAATCGGGCTTCGCCCGTGACACCCTACGCTCGCTGTCGTCACCGGACTGGGAAAGGAAAATGACCACGCCCGGAAGAGAACAGCTGCAGCCCCGCAGACACTGACACGCAAAGGCCAAAGCATCCAAACACCCCCCAAACACACACACACACACACACACACACACCCACACCCAACTCATGCTCTGCTGCATGTCTCTGTGGAGAGAGGGGAGAGGAATGGCGGGAACCTGATAGTTTTAAAGGCCTGTGAGTTGTTTCCAGGCTTGGCTTGCCCTGGTGTTCACAGTCCCAGGAATACTCTGCATAGCTTTTACACATACCGGGGAGAGCAGGGAGGGCTCGTCTGCTCCTCAGCGAGACCTGCAAAAGTCCAATCTCTTGTCTGTTTCAAGTCATTTAAAGTTTAACCTTCACCCTGACATGGAGTCCAGTGACTGAGTTATTCTGTAAAACAAACGGAAGGCGTGCATGAGTGGCTTTCTGAAAATAGTATTTGGTACACACACACACACACACACACACAAACACACACACAGGTTGCATGCTAGATTCTGGGGACCCTCTGTCAATTTCCATTATAACAAAAGTGAAGAATAACAACTTGTCCCCTTATCCTAACCCTAACCAAAAAACACTTTCACACTTAAGTGTTATCGTCAAACATCTTTTGTCAAAAAAGTACTTTTTTTTTTTTTTTTACCACTGGGGGCTATGATTCTGGCTCCAGCTTTGAAAAGCTGCTCCTATTAGAGTAGTGCACTTCCAGTCAAATGTCCTCCTAAACGAGCAAAAACAACTAAACACACACATGCACAATGATACGAAACGTTTAGAGATGAAGGGTGTGTGTTTGTTTATGCTCTCTGCACTGAGATAAGAAACAGGACTGACGATCTGAGCAGATGTGACGGCAACAGTAAATAAAAGCCTTTGTCAGGACAGATTCATTCCCGCTCCAACTCCAGGAGCCAGGATTAAGAGCCAACAGAAGTTCATCTCTGACGTTGAAGGAGTGCAGTGGGATGGATTGCACATTTATTTTAGGCCTCGCATCCCCACTCTGTCCTCAGTCTCCACTCTAACTTTCTCTCTGCACCGCATCTGACTCCAATAGAGAAGTTTTCTCTGCAGAAGAATATCAAACTCGCCTCTGTTTTGGCAGAACATACAACTGTGTAAAAGTTGTGTGTGTGTGTGTGTGTGTGTGTGTGTGTGTGCATGCATGTGTGTGCATTTGTGTGTGTCTCTGACATGCATGTATTTATCAGTCTGTGTTCATACATTTTCTCTCCCTGTGAGTGACAGACGTAAATTTGTAGAAACTAGTGATGCAAACATATTTGAAACAGACAAACATACCTAACATGGAATTGCCTATGATTATGTGTTCACCGTGTCATTAAAACACGAGTGTTTTGCCATGTGCCAGAACATAACAATTTACAGTTTCAGCAAAACTTGCTTCATGCGTGTTCAGTTGCACATGTTTATAAATGTTCAGTTGTACATGTTTATAAATGTGCGCTAACTCACACAATGTACTCTATGTGGTAACATCAGCCTGCATTCTCACACTTGCTTGAGTCCACACGGCTATTCTTAGAGTGGGCTGTAAGCTATACTGTGTGGCTAGCTGATTTTCACCTTCACATCATGGCCCTTTTAATGTCTGTTACATCAGAAGTCTGAAAATGACACAGATAATATCAGCATGATACTGTGCTAACATATCCAAAGCAAGTTCAAATATCTAAAAGATTCAAGTCAGACTCAATGTACTTTGTGCATTCAAACAAGTTTTATTTCTTCTCTTAAAATTGTCTTGATCCTTAGGGCTAGAACTTGATGCAATAGCTTTCAGCAGCGTTTTAGTTGTGTTTAAAGTTTAGACAGTGCCATTGAGGTGCAATGTTAAAACCTGGTATAGTTTAACCAGTATCACAGTTATAGTTTAACTACTAATGAACTAATTAGTCTGCCATGTGTATCATCTAACGTGATTAAGAGGCAAAAGGCAGTCACCCGCTGAGTGAGAATACAGCCTTAAATAGGGCATTGGCTATTCTTTCACAGAGATAGGTGGGTTTGCTCTGGGCGAAATGTAATTTTGGGAGGTTGGTTTTTAGCCTGTTCTCTGCAGAGCTTCCTTTTTTAGGCAGTAGCTAATTTATGCCCCCCCCCCCCCCCCCCCCCCCAACACACACACACACACACACACACACACACACAGATGCACAATCCACTTTTGCTGTAATCTCCTGAGTCATGGCGGGTTTCAGACCCCCCCCCCCCCCTCGCACCTAGGGCTGCTAAGGCTGAGAAAAGCAAAACAGCAGGTGCAGTCGAGCTCTGAGGACACCCTCACTGTAAGACAACCCCCCCCCCCCCCAGCCCAACCACCAACCACCATTCCCCGCCCCCACCAAAACCAACCTGGCAAACTCTATCCTGTCAAGCCCTGTGACCCCTCTCTCAGGCACACAGACTTTAACGAGGCCTGGCCTATTTCTCGGTCAGAAACTCAGTCTGTTTAACTTCTAAAAATGTTTTTAAAAATACGGTAACGCTAAATGCTAATCTTTCAATTCGAGGCCTATAGCGTAGGTGTGTTAGCCTTTGTGATGACTGAAAACATGACAGAAGGATGTAGCATTAGCGTGGCTGAAGGCGAGGTGTTGGGTGGAACTTGAGGCAGATGTTGGCCACTCTGGCTGAAATAACTCCTGTGAACCTCTAACCTAATTCCCTCTGCCTGCCCCAGCTGTCCTCCAGCCGGCCCTGCTTCCACTGTCCCACGACTTCACCTCCACCATCTGTTCTACCGTTTAAAGCTTCAACTCATCAGCTCCCATTCACACCGTGCTGTGGATAAGTTTTTAGATGAAAATAACCTCATGAAAATGAACTCCACAACATTCAGACTGTCAAGGGGATTCCAAATCAGCGTTTTATATCATAAGCACTACAGCGTTCATAAAGAGTCAATTCATATCAGATTGTCACGCCTCTGACTTAAACTTCTCTTTACTCCAGCCAATCAGCATTCAGCGCCACCACTTTAATCACTAAACACCAGTCTGATTGGTTCATGGACTGACCATCATGTTCACCTGTGTCTTGTTCAGTATGCCTTCGTTATTTGTGTACATTTACCTCTTGGTTACATTTAGTTCTTTGCACAGACTCTTTGTTTCTGAGCGTTCCAAGTATCTTAGTGTGTTTGTCCTGCCTTGACCTGTTTGTGGTACTGACAACTGGATTGTGATAATGAACTAGAAGCATCTCAGATGTGATCAGCCATCCACAGCTCCTCACATTTCCATGACACAGATTATATCAACTTCTTTACTGAATCATATATGTTCTAATTGCAATTAATACATTACAGTGTGGAGCATCTGAAACTTTTACAACCTAATTCACTAAAGAATATGGCCTATGTTTACAACATGTAAAACCAGTGATACACCTGGATATGTGTAGTGGAGCAATCACTGGCAATGTTACTAGTTTTGTCATGTGCAAATAATGTGAGGCTTTTGCATAATATTAGTGAATCTCATGCCTGTTCATGAAATCATCTGAAAACTGCATTGGCTCTTATGTCTGGCTTTTTTTTTTTTTGACTCGTCCCCAGACTCTTCTGAGAAGTTATGTTCTCTGACGTTCAATGCACAAACACTTGCCTGACCCCCCCCCCCCCCCCAATGCTGTAAAACAGGCCCAGTCATCACTCTGTGCTAAACCATCACATTGCTCCAGTCTATCATCATAAAACACCTCAGCGGTGCCTGCTAATGCAAGCCCTGGATCTCCGGGCAGGATCTCCTTCTAACGTTTACCCACAGTTTGTACACAGACGGCAGTAAATCTGCTCTGCCTGGTCAGGCGCTCGCGAAGCCCGGTTAGCACGCAACTCCCGTAATAAAGCCGCAGCCTGACCTCACAGAAATAGCCCAGGAACACTGCCCGCGAAGAGAGCTAAATAAAGGCATACAGGTGAATGCCGAGAGAGGAAGACCACGCAGCCTACAGATGAACTTCTCAACTCTACAGATAGTGTTCTCCACTGACTTTTTAGGAGCACTGAGGTCAAGAATTTGCTCTACCCCACCGTCGATGCCCTCAAAAGTCTAATTGTTTTCACATGGAAACCTTGACCTCATCATTTGCGCGAGTTCATGACTTTCATGAGTCTCATCTTTGATAACATGCTTTTACTAACTTATTTGCTCTCATCTTCCGACACATCAAAACTATTTACGTCAGAGCAGAAATAAGCTCCATGACCTGGCCCCTGTCCAGAGGGACAAGGAGTGGGGGAGGGGACATCTGGAACCTTCTATACTCCAAAGTTCTTGACTGCACAGGCTCAGTTCCTTTAGATGAGGCGGGAAATGGGAAGCAGTGATGTTGTTTTTATAATGACAGTGAGAAATATAAAACAGACTTATTGGTAGGTTCTTTATCACTCTTTGCTCTGATATCAAGTTTAGCAGAAGATTATGCTGCAGACTGCGGTTTACATCCTCTTTCTAAAAAATGTCGTGACTTTGGGTAAACAGGTCGCTGACCAAACTGTCGAGACAAATGATGCCTTTTGAGAAGAAGACAGGCAACAAGAGGTGTGGTCCGATGAGAGCACAGCTTGGTCATGGGATTATCTAGAGCTGAGAGGTTGCTCCTACTGAAGTAAAATTATAATCCAGCACATTAAAAACACTTTATTTAGTTATGTAATGCAGAGAGGTCTTTTTGCACTAGGGACTGGACACTTGTGTCTCTCTGACTGTGTCTTCTAAAGTTACACCAGATGGAACTTTTCTCAGGACTGGGAGAGAGACAAGTTCTCAGTTTCACTCATCGCTAGTCTTGGAGGACTACAGGAGATTTATGGGCATTGCATTCTTATACAAGCATCATTGTTCATTTTGACTGTTGTATGGAAATGCTTTCAGCTAAACGGGTGTGTGTGTGTCTGTGTGTGTGTGTGTGTGTGTGTGTGTGTATACTTGTTTGTGTATGCGTATGTCTATGTGTGTATGTGTGTATGTGTACATGTTCATGTGACTGTCTGAATGTGTCCATGGTATGTGTATACATGTATTTGTGTGTGTGGGTGCATGTTTCAGTGTTGGTGGATATTCTTCTTGGATTCTATTCTTCATGCCTGGTGTCCAAAGCCTAAATTTCTTAATTTCCTAAATGTCTCTTTCCTGTTCTCTTCATCTTTCCTCTTTCCTGCTCCCCTCTCTCTCTTTTTCTATTATTTCTCTCTCTCTCTCCCTCTTTCTCTTTCTACCTGATTTGGTCATGAACCCGATTCAGTCATGAATCCACTCATGAAATTCTGCGCCATGACTTCACTATGCATCAGCTCAGCTAAGAAATCAAGCCAATGGCAGCAATCTGCTGACACACCCACGCGACTCCTCCCCCTCTCTCTGATTACTCCGCCTCCCCTCTCGCTCTATGTCCCGCCCAAACCCTTCTGATTAGGAGGGAGTTTAGGGGATTGTTCCACCGGTCAAAAATCTGCAGCCTTCCCATGGAAATTCCTTTTCCCCAAGTATGTACTCAGCTTGTTATATTTAACATTCTAATCATATAAATCATCTGTCTTTGATCTTTAAACCTACAACAGAAATTCCATTTTTTATGCCTTCTCTGATCTCATTTCTTCTCTATTTTCCTTTTTTTTTAATTTCGGTTCATTTTTTCCTCCTCTCTGGGCCTCACTCATTCTTCCCTGTTTCTCATTTAGATTTTCCACTCTTTTTTCCACTGTCGTTTTTCTTTCTGCCTTTTCTTCTCCACGATTTATTTATATTTCTTCCTTGTGTACTTAAAAACGATTGATGAAGAATGAAGAAACACACAGTTTAGACTCAGCCTTACTCACTGTTGCGGGTGATTTGAGGAAAGATGTTATTCACCAGATGCTGCTTATGATTGTGACAGGTTGAGTCAACAAGCTGAGTCATTCTTTACTCACACTTCTGTTCTCCTCAATTCCCAGACCTCCTCACATGCCTGCTGGCTCACACACACACACACACACACCAGAGCAGTTTGCATATTTCACATATGTATGAATGTGTTAATACAATTTTTACAGCAGCAGTGTCTTGTTTTTGTAATGTTTTCTTGTGAATTATAATGTACATTAAGTTTGACTGGAACAATCTTATTGTAAGAGACTCATTTATAACAGCCCATTTGACGTGGAACTGTTCAGTTAGTGACCCTATGTCTGGTGTGCACTCTTTAAAGCACGGGAGGCTGGCACATAGAAGTTCTGTGCATTATTGTCACTTGAACAGTCTACACAAAACAAAAGAACGGGTTTTGAGATTTGAGCTTTGATTTAAACTTTGAATGAGTCGTGGTATTGTTCACCAGACCCACTGAGATGGTTATATCAGAGACAGGAACATCCCTCTTACTTTTGGACAAAACAGCGTCACAAGCTGTGTCAAGACCGCTCTGGAATACCACCCCCCCCCTCCACCAAAAAAACAGAAAGAAAAGAGAAAAAACAAAACAAAAAAAAAACTAATGGCTGTCTTGTGATCAGAAAGAGATTGTTAATGAAAAGGGCCAATGGAGGCTGAGAGAATTTTTCCTGAGTTACAGGAGGATCAGAGTCAGTCCAGACGTGACTGATGACAGGGGTCTTTTGTGAAAGACGCCTGTCAGAATGTAGAGCTGCTTATGGCCTATCAGGGGTGGCACTATATTAACCACACTCTTTTAAATACCCACTAAACTGGCTGCACGGTGCTTATTAGAGCTGTAAGGATGATTTTAATGGAAATGTATGCAATTAGCTGTGTTATCTGATCTATGAAATGTCGTTAAATCTTCTTAAACACACACACGCATGCACGCACAACTGAAAACTATGACTTATTGTTCACATTCAGGCAGTTTGTGGTTAATCTGACTGTCTGAACTTTGGTTTGAAATAAATTTGTGTTAGTTTATGGTTTATGTGAGGCATTGTCTTATTCTTCTTCAATAAAACAAACCCCAAACCACCAAAAAACAAACACAGAGAGAATAAAACTTTCTGGACGGACTGACAGACAAACAGACAGGGGGGCGGGGGGGGGGGGGGGGGGGGGGGGGTTGCGTGTGTCTTCAGGGTGAATGGCAAAACCATTCAACTGACTGGTATTCTTTGAGTTGTGGGTTGTGGTTGATGAATCTTTTATTTTGCTCTGCTGGGGTATAAATTCAGAGGCTTTGGATCATGCTCACAGTCAATTCCACTGGGAACAAATGTGCAAATACAGTGTTTTGTTCTTCCATAGCATAGTTAACATGTGTTTATTTGAGATGTCCGTTCCACATTTTAATAACAACTAGCCTTGTCTCTCCAGACCCAGGCTCTCTGATTTATACATTTATACATTTTTACACTCTCTCTCTCTCTCTCTCTCTCTCTCCCTCTCTCTCTCTCTCTCTCTCTCTCTCTCTCTCACACACACTCTTTCTTTCTCTCACACACACAAAGCAGTTGTTCATTATGACTTGCTAAATCCTTATTGGTTTCTGAGTGAATGTGGCCTTTTTTTTTGCTGTTGCTTTTCTGTGACTGTAGACAACAGGTGTGCCATTATAGCCGACATGACCTGGCTGCTATCCTGTGTGTTACACATAAGAGTAGCAAGAGGACAAACATTTCTGGGGAGAGGATTTCCTGGGACCCATTTCCAAAAAAAACATTTCCAAATCCTCCATCATGGTTACATATACATGAAGGGAACTAACTGTCTCACAGATGTGAAATGTGCAAAGTAACTTGACCAACCTACTCTCTTTAAAATGTTGTTCAACAGTTTTTCAAAAAACCCAAAGGCTCCTGAGTAGACAGCAGATTTCTGGAACTCTCTGAAACAGACAAGCAGACAGAAAAAGCAAGAGACAGAGAGTGAAAGAGTGAGAGAGAGGGAGAGAGAGAGAGGGAGCGAGAGAGAGAAAGAGAGAGGGAAAGGGGGGAGAGAGAGACAACAGTCTCACTATCTGACCACTACTCAGTCGGGGGGGGGGGGCTTTTGGGGCTGGTTCCAACCGGTTTTATCTCCCAGTCAGAGACGGCTTTGTCTCAGCACCTCTTTCATATGTCATTTCCAGAAACATCTTTGGCCTCTGACCTTTCCTTTCATCCTTGTTTTACACCCTCAACCAAGTCAACAGCCATTTAATTTCTCCCTGAGAGACGATCAGACATAAATTACTCAGCATGGCTGTTAAGTGTGAGTACAACAGGATGGGTCAACAAATTCCCTCTTTAAGGTTCGGGGACCAGACCTCCAGCACCCCAGCCTACCCCACCCGATCCCACCCAAAACCCTCCAAACCCCCCCAAGGTGTTAATACCACCGTAACACATGCCGTTCCACAGTCTCCCTCACATGAGACCCAAGGAGGGGGTGGAAAATGATAAACAGAACCGGTTCTGACCGGCTTACTGACCGGGTGATTCAGGAGGAAGAGGGGGAGAGAACAGGAAGAGAGAAACAAAAAGAAAAAGAGTAGGAAAGGATCACACACAGGCTGTCTGGGCTTGGCTCACAGATCCCTCTCTCGCTCGCTCGTTCGCTCACATCACGGTGCCTTTCCGTGGTCTTCTCTAATGTGCCAAATGGAGAGAACCTTCTGGAAAGACAAATGGTCTGTGCAGGGCAGCCCATCCACACACAGATACACACACACACTGCATGATCAGATACCACAGGTTCCAAAGGTTCTGGCTGAAGATTCAGGTTATGCTTTAGGTGTGTTATGAAAACACTATAAATAAATGATCATACACGTGTCGTCCTGGCCTCTTTAATACGGGTTAATGCTCCGCTCCGTACCTGCTCGGTGCCAGACGTCTCAGCTCCTTAACGTATTCATATGATCTGCGTGGACGTGTCCAAATTCAGACTGGATATCCAGATCATCATGATCGTCTGGGCATCTTGGCATCCTCTGTGGAATGTGAGGGGGGCATTTCCCTGGGCTCTGGCCACAGATGAAGCAAGTCTGACCTGGATGTCATCAGCGACCCCCCCCCCCCCCCCCCCACCCCACCGTCCTTCCAAAACAGTTTCATAACTGGAATCCACGACGAGTTTTCATCATTTTGCTTAATCAGAGAGGTTTATTTTATGTGCTATGAGGACTCACGTTACTGTCTTTTTGGCCAGCAAAATATTTGTTTGACTTCATGAAAGCTAAGGTACATTAGAGTCAGTGGCATGTTTTGAAATGACATGCCTGGAGAAAAAATATTATGTACAAGATAAAAAAATAAAAACAAGCTAATGTAGAGGGAAGGTAAAAGAAAAAAGGAAAAGAAAAGAAAATGAGAAGTGACTAATCACACACACTCCACAGTTGATATGTTTGTGTCGTATTGTATATAAACATCTGGCTGTTGTGACATTTGAGACTAGTCTGCAACGTGTCAGTGTGTGTGACATGGCAAGTCGTCTATGCTAGATCAGCATGCATCCCACTTCTACTCAACTCAACTGGTGTCTGCACCTGTTACAGTAAATTTTAATAACGCATGTGCCTACAAATACACACATACACACACGCACACAAAACCAAATGTACACACACACACACACACACACAATCACACACAACCAGACACACAAACACACATACCCCAGCATACACAGACATACACACATAAACACCCCCCCCCCCCCGACACACTCACACACGCACACACATGCAGGCATGCACACACACATACACATCCTGGTGATTCCTAACTACCCAGTGGAGCAAATCTACACCTCTAGGGACCCCAACTGGAGGAAATGCCTTATTTCTCTCTGCCCATACACACTCTTTGCTCAGCCCTCTGACCTTTCTATATTCTTTCTCAATTTCTGTTCCCCCCACCCTCCCCTTCCCCCCTTAACCTACCCTGGTCCCTTTACAAAACAAAAAAACACACCTACGTCTGTAGGTCAGGTCAGCACATGTGAGAGGGTTTGTTCCACTTCCAGAATCTGACTGTCTTGGATCTACAGACTTTAAAATTGACCTACTTCCTGGAAATAATTCATGGTTATGGCTTCACATGCTTGGCTCGTAATCAAATATGAGCTTATCTCACAACTTTAAGTAGATTTTATATAGAAATGATTAAAAAAATGATAGCAATGCCTCAAAGTGCTACCAGTAATATGTTTTCCTCAAACACATCTATTGATAATGAAACAATATAAAACAGGCTCTTTGAAACGCTGTGATAGTGGTAACATTGTGTCTCGCATATATGCTAATACTCTTCATGGTCTCTTTCTGTCTTGCGTATGTTGCGTTTGACTCAACAACCGATAGAATTCCAAATAGTATGAGGAGAGCATTCCTGCACCGCTGTCTGGTCTGTGCGTGCGCGCTTCTCTCGGCGGTGCAAAAGCCTGGCTGAACGCATAAATCAGACGATACGGCCGCCTTGCCGCATTAGCGCGTAGTCTCACTGACACTGTGTGTTCATCTGGAACTGATCTGCGCCTGAGCGCGCACCATCTCAGAGGTCGCGCTCCTCTGACCTCCGCGGTAATCTGTTTGCTTTGGGCGGTGTGGTGAGATGAACCACCAGGCCCTGGAAACATGTTGCGTCAGAGAAAAAATTCGCAAATACATGCGTTTCAGTTTAACAGTTCGTGTCACAAAACTATGTCATGGTTTTACGCAAAAAAAAAACCCCACATGTATTCTTCTTAAGAGCTATCTCTGACTGTTTAAGTGGAAGAAAGTCTCAGACGAGACTCTTTCGCGTTAATTTGATATTTATTTAAATGAAATATCTACCCATTTGACTCTGTGTGCCGTTTTTTGTCATCACTTGAGGCTGTCCAGGGAAGACATTACCTTTTTTCTGCACTCGCCTGTTTGGGAAATTCGGGGTAGTTTGACGGAATAACAATCGTTGTGAAAAGTATTTCGAATCTGAACATTGACTTTAACCTCAAATCTAGAAATCAGAATTTATAAACTGTATGAAAACTGTTCAGGAGCACAGGGCCACCAAAACGTGTAAGATCAAACCAAAAGAACAACTAGGGCTATGTTGCACATTAAGTCAAATCTAATTTGACAGAGCTACGGGTTGTATAACGAAGTTAAAACGCTCCGATCTGACCCTGTTCACTCCGTCAGGTTTTTACTTGAGATGTATCTATTAGACGCAATTTACAATGTAATGCCGACTGCGATTGCATGCTCACACGAGTGAACCAGTCGCTGATCCAACCCGTGGAGACCCGACTTTGCTTTTTCAAAAACGCATTGAATTGAATTGTCTTAATTAGCAACACGTGCGTTTACAAATACTTTTTAATCTGATCATGTGTACCACACGATTGAAATTGAAACTGTCAACTGTGCCTAGTTTAGGGTATTAATTAAAATTTATGGATTTTTGGTAGTGAATGTGTGTATTATATATATATGCACATTTTGCATTGATCAGCCCAAGGTGTATTGTTATGAAGAGGACACAAATGATTGAGATTGAGGATGTGTTCATAATGCCCCCCCTCTTTTTTTTTAAATACACACGGACTAGCGCGTTTCTCTTTCACTTTTCACTCAGACGGGGAAAGAACCTAGATTTCTATTGTGTACTTTACAACTAACAAAGGGCTGATGAAATCGTAGAGAGAAACTCGATGGTTGACATTATCGGATTTCAACACAACTCTGGGAGCGCCAAAGTCCTACGCAAAAAGAATAATAAAATAAAGAAAACGTACAATGAGAGAGAGAGAGCGAGAGAGAGAGAGAGAGAGAGAGAGAGAGAGAGAGACTTGTTTTTTAGGCTTAAACTGTGTCTTTCTGGTAGGAAGTTGCGAAAGATAATAAGAGGAGAACTACAAAAAATAACAACGGTGAAAGTGGGAAAGGGTGCCCAAATGAAAACATTACGCTTTTGGACAAATGATGAGAAAAAGGCTGAGTCACTGTGTTTGTCCAGTGACTCATGCTCTCTGAGCGCCGTTGCCAATTTGTGCGAGTAGTAGCTCTCCTTCCTGTCCTTTTTACATCGGGTCCCGAGTTCACTCTCCCCGCTTTACCATGTCACTCAGCCCGGAGCAATTTTTTTAATGAGAAACTGTCTAATGCGGCTCTACAACCTACAACAGATATTGATTTAAGAAAATGGTTTTTTTTTTTCTTTCTTCTTTTGTTCACCTGAGAAATTAATTGTCTGCGTGATTAATTGTACTTAGTGCTGAATTACACCCCTAGACTAGTTTTGATTAAAATATAAACAACAATAAGGTTTTAACTTTAAACTCACAATAAAATCTACCACAACAGCCAGCATGTCTTCAGCTGATTTGTTATGTGAATCTATAGTAAACCACATAGTTCTCCCTCCTTCTTCTCCATAATGTGGGTTTACCAAATATAGTAAACATGGGATATTGCTCATAAGTGGCATATTTTATTCCCACAAAGGAAAAAGTTTTAAGTAGGGAAAAAAGTCCGGAGAAGCTATTTCTAGACCAGTTTCCAATGTAGTTAGAGATTTAAGATGCTAATGGCAGTAATTCTTCAGTCTTGGGTTTAACACTCAGAGAGGCACCCGCTGAGCAAGACTGAATAAGGAACAGACAGACTGAAACACACACACACATGCCTAAATACATGCACAGAAATACAGAAACTCATACACACACACACCTGAGGCAGTGTGTTGTGGGGAGTTGAGGGTGTCCATGGAGACAGAGGGAGAACATTCTAGTTTGAGAACCACTTCAATGTCCTTTTTGTTCTTTGAAGTCTGTACTAACCCTCCACAGCATGAGAAATGGAACACAGAAAAGTATCATCAATACCAGCTGCCTGGAAGATCCATTCTGACCAGACATCTCACAGTCTGAATTTTTCTTTTTTTTTTTTATTTATGAAGAATTTTCTGAGAGAATTTTTCTCAGAGGTTTGCCTGCTTTCACTCTGTGTACTTGATGTGTGTCTGTGAGAGAGAGAAAGAGAGAGAGAGAGAGAGAGAGATGTCAGTAACCTGTTCTCCCCTAGAGGAGTCTATCAGACGGCAGAGCCACTGACTCCAGTGCTGAATCTCAGAGCAGATGCAGTTAGGGGATTACTGGCCTGCTGATCCTGTGTGCTGTTTAGGGTCAGAGGGTTGTTTGTATTGTACACATAAACAACAGCAAATTCCAAAGTTTTCTGTGTGTGTGTGTATGAGAGAGAGAGAGAGAGAGAGAGAAAGAGAGAAAGAGAGAGAGAGAGAGAGGCAGGAAAGAGACAGACAGAGAAACTTCAGCACATGGACATAGTACATAACTTGCTTGCTCAGTTTTTTGTTCTTTTTTTTTCCAGTGAATTGTAGTTCTCAGCACTCAAGCCTCATATTAGAAAAACACAGAACTGTCAAATCAACAACTGTGACAATCACAGTGGGGTCCTGCAAAGAAAAGGCTGCTTCTCTAACACGCTGACAAACAGGTTCTTTCTCAACAGGACCAGAGATCGTATGTTGTTGTTTTATGCATTGAGCCAGTTGTCCGACTGTATAACCTATTCAGTGCAAATAATACAATCTGTCCATCTATTCAACTGGGTCAGCGGCAGGGGTCAGGGATAAAGGTCAAACAGAGTGGAACAGATTGAATGAATAGTATAGATTCTATAGTGTAGGGGTGTTCAGTCTATTTTGAGCGTAGTCTGATCTGTGTCTAGAATAAGAATAATGCTTGATAGGACTGTGAGTGGGGAGTTTGTTCTTTGGATACTAGAATTTCAGAGAAAAAAAAATTTATTGTAGAAAAATAAAATAAAAGTTAATCCTCGTTATTTATGACCTTTGTTTACACCCCCTCCCAAATCTGTGAAAAGCCTCCTTTATATAATAACTGCAGTCTGACTATGTACACAGCTTGGTGGATTGGTACTTGTTCTGCTTTATGGGCGTGTAGCATGTGAACATTAAAAATGCTGTAAATCAGATCAGAGAGACATAAAAACAGGTGTCATTCTTTGTCCTGAGGTGAAGTACTCCAAGTCCGTCAATCATGTTAGGTAAGTTTGCTGAGAAATGACATGTTTTCACACACGCGTGTGAATCTGTTGCTGTCTCACCCTTGGGCATCGCTAATATTTCCTGCTCCTTCATTACATAAGTGCCAGACAGCCCTGTTTTGCATGTCTAAGCATTTCTACCAGAGCATGAAATAGCTGGAGGACACAGATCCGCAGTCAGACAAAAAAAAAAAAAAAGGTGTGTAAAATATCTGTCAAAACATTTATTGTCAAGACGTTACACAAATAAGCGACTCTTCGGAGAACTTGTCCGTGTGCTAGTGATCCTACACAAAATATTTACATCCAATAGAGTTAAGACATCTTCCAAAATGGCTCTTCACAAATTAATTTAGTAACAATTATATATTCACAAATATATATTTATATATATGTCCTGTATGAAATAAAAAAAAAAAGAGAGGAAATATGAACAAATTCCTGGTATCAAAATAACTAATAAAAACAATCAACAACAAAAAAGTGTGTGGTAATTTAGTGCAAAGGCAGAAAAAAAAGGTACAAAAATACTGTGTGTATATTTGTTGTTTTTCAGTAGAAAAAGCGAGTGAGGTTAGAGGTGTGTGTCTGCTATAGGAATACGACGCAGCTCTACGATCTGAGAATTCGCCACACTCCCCCCATCGTGACTTCCGTGGGCCGACTCGGTGTCACTAACGTTAAGGCCTGAACCTGAAAAGAAAACAAACACACAAAAAAGACAAACAAAAAAATCAGAATTTTCATTATGTAGAAATTCCGTGATATGATTAATATTGACATATTAAATTGGTTCAATGTATTTCAATTGGAAATTGCTCCAGAGCAATAGAAAGTTCTAGATCATCAATCTTATATACAGTATAACACAATCAAATCATTAACACATTTGCCACGCAGATAAAAATGATCCCTCGGCATTAACCTTAATAATTAATTTCCTCTATCATTCATTATTAATTCTCTGGATAGACGACTCTCACTTATACTGCCGTTGGTGTAAACATTAAATAACAACGGGAAGAAGGACCGCTCAGGTCTCCTTTGCATTAAAAGAAAAACATATATCAAAGTGTTGGTCTACCAGGAAAATGAGATAATGTCCCAACAGGAACAGAGATGAGAGAATGAGAGAGAGAGAGAGAGAGAGAGAGAGAGAGAGAGAGAGATACAGGCAGGGGGAGAGAGGGAGGGATGGAAGGAGGAAGGGAGAGAGAGAGCGAGAAAGAGGGAGAGTTTTCGAAACAATATTTTTGGTATGTTGTCACTGATTGTCTGTAGTTTCCCCATGCTAAAAATGACTTAGAAAGTTCCAGATAGAGCCCTGCTCAGGGGCCTCAGGCCGCCACGTGGATCTTTCCACAAATAAATCTTTATTTGTATCTAAGACGGGAAGAGTACAAGGATGAGAGGGACAGTGTGAAGCTGTGTGAAAAGCAGCGAGGTACTAGAGATGGTTCCAGTACTTCACAGACCTGTGGTCTCTCCGGACTCTCACTGTACGGGAGGCAGATTTCTCTCCGTGTGTCCACAGTGTGGTACAAAAAGAGCCGAAAGTTCACAGCACACCTCACATTTTTCCATTATAACATGCTCACTAGACAGCAGTGTCAGGAATGAACTTTTTCATTTTTTCATTTTTCTTTTATTAAAGGGCAATATTTGCCCCCTGGATTTAATTATCAGCCTTTTTGACCTTTATGAGAGCATATTTTTTCTGACTTTATAAAGAGCCAATGCACACAACATGTGAAGTCAACAGGGTATCACAAACACTTTAATTAAACAGATTTATTTAAAAAACAACAACAAAAAAATTACTCACTCTCTACAATTGTGGCTGTTTTCTCTAAAATCAACATCAAATATAAAAGTAATCAGCGTACAGGACATCCTCAGACAATAACCACTGACTCCTCTTCTGGAAAACATTTAAAATAGTTGGCTGCTATGGTAGAACATACATAGAATAAATCATTGCTTGACTGTCTGCCAAGGTTGACGTTTTCACCGTAGGTTTTGTCGCGTTCGTGGTTTTGGCTGTACGAGATGGAGCCTTCAGTGCTCTCTACTGCTGCTACAGAAAATCTGATTCTAGGTTTTTTAATTAAAGACCGCTCCACGTTTCACCCGCTTTAAGGACACGCGTCTCAGCGTCAGTGAGCGATCCAGAGAGATTTAAAAATATCGCGCACGGACCAACCAGCCACAGGCAACTACAGCGTCCCCAAAGGCACTGAAACATATTTTACACTCCATCTATGTAACTAGACAGAATGTAAGCACAAGTATCAAATGTTAGAATTAAAAAAAACCCACCGGGATTCATTAAAGGGGCATTTTTCACCCCCTCATTTTGAGGGCATATAGGTAACTTTCGGGGCCCTTTTTGGCCCTCCTGGACAGGTTTTTAGATGTCCCCCGTGTCACTCTGTTTAGAGTGACATTTACATTATAAAAACAAGATGCAGCTCATTAAACTGCATTAAACAGCAATACAGGAATGGATTTCACTGCAAACATACCACAAAAGACAAAAAGAGCAGACTGACATAAGATTCAGAGAACACAAAAACTAATTCAACACAGTCAAAGTTCTAAGAATGACAGGAAACCTGTGTGCCTAATTTGGTTAGAGAGTGAAAAATTAAGATAGTAGATGAGAAATGGGGTTCAGTTATTATATAGCTGATTATTTGTTGATTTTCCAGATGAAAGCTTTCCTATGGGAGAAGAGAATGATTGACTTCAGGTGCCGGAGGTACTTACCAGTCTTTAAGGCGAATATGAGGTCATCAAACTCCTGGGACTCCTCATCCTGTACCAGGTTGGTGTTGATGAAACCTCCCTGGGGGACGTAGGAGCCATTTTGTGGTGCCTGTTTGAACACACTGCTGGGTTGGCTACTGGGTCTCAGAGATGCCCTCTCCCAGTCTGCAGAGACCTGTGAAACATACACACACACAAACACACATATAAGCTCGTCCAATATACACATACACACACACACATACACACACATGCACACACACGCACACACACAGATAAACATGCAGATACACATATGCACACACACACACACACACACACACACACACACAGAGCCAAAAACCAAAGTCAAAATTAGAAGTCACAAAATTTCAGTCAAAATCCAGGGTCAGGCCAATTATCTCAGGGTTAATAATACACTTTTCACTGACTTCTCGGAAAGCGCAGCACAAAATGTCCTTGGACGACAGAATCAAACACACTTAAAAATATTTAGGCGCAGCAGAGGGTCTCCCGTATTCCGGCCAGCGGACATATTCACAGCTGACAAGGGAGAAGGGAACAGAAGCTCCATTGTCCGGGGTCAAACAGAGTTCATGAGCGTTTGCTGCGGTCATGGTTATCTGAAGGGTTCACTTGGGATAAGGGTCAGAGTGTGATACTTTCGGGGGTGAGAGAGAGGTCAAAACCTTTTATTAACTTTTGTCTAGATTGAAAAAATGCAGATAAAATGTGTTAATGCTGCTCGAGGCTGAAAAACAGCTCAGCAGACACTTTGTGTGCACAGATGGATGTAAATGTGGTCTTTGGATGCACGGATAAATTCTTCAAAGCATTTTCATAATCGTTTTAAAACTCACATGGATGCAAGAGTTTGAGGGACATAAAGCAAACAGAGCAGACAAAACGGTAAGGAGTGTGATATGGTAAGAAAAGGTGAACTACATGTTTAAGAGTTATTGTTATAGTTAAAGTGTAAAATGCATTGGTCTCTATGAGTCTGGCTGGTACTGATTCAGCTTCAGTTACTCACTATCTCGTCAGTACTGACTGTGTGCTGAATCATACACAGATTCACACAGGACATGTGACTGGACGGACAAAAGAAAAGAACCCCCCCCCCCCCCCCCCCCCCCAAAAAAACTGGCATCTGATTGGACAGGGATTTCAAGTGCACAGTAAATGAACTGGTGTTGTATTAACTCCGAGAGTGTTTGTATTGTTCAGTGTGGAACAATACAAACACCACAGGAATTATTTGACCACTGGTGAATTTGCTATGTGTACATAGCTGAATATAGCAATGTTTGACTAATCATTGAATCTGAAGTACATATACACACACACACACACATACATACATACACACACACACCCATGCGCGCGCACATACACACACACACACACACACGCAATTCCCACCTTGTTTTCAGAAAGTTATGAGAACTATAAATCTATGTTTTCACTTCTGTCCCTCTCTTTCCCTCTCCCCCCCACCTCCCCCTTCTCTCTCCATCTTCTCTCTGTCTTTGTGTCCTCTTACTTTCACTCACGAATGAGTAAGGGATTGATTAATGTAATTCTGCCCTGATCTACCATTAAACAAACAAACAAACAAACAAAAAAAAAAAACAACTGATACTGAAATTGCACAGTGTGACACAAACCACTGCAACCATGTTAATAATTCACATTATTTTTCCCTCTCCCAAACGTATATGCCACAGGGAAGTAGTATATCAATGCCACTGTCATTTTGAAAAACAATACAATACTAAAAGAATTTAATCTCAGTAATAACATTAAGATGGATCCCATGCTCTTAAAATCTGTCTGCTGAAGGAATTCCCAAGGGAAAAGCCTCTTCCTGTGTCCAGAATTCCCGAACAGGAATTTAGGGGTAATGGCTTATATGAGGGGTGGGGGAGGGTGTCTGGGGGGTGGTGGGGGTGTAATCGGAACAGACTGTTCGAGTTTGGTGAATTAGGCACTACCAGGCACCGTCGGATTTGTCACATCTAACTGGATGAGTGGGGTAAGGATGTACACCCCTCCTTTTCTTCGCGTTTTCTTCTCCCTCTCTCTCTCTCTCTCCCTCTTTCTTTCTTTCTTTCTTTCTTTCTCTCTGTCCTGCACCCTGTTCCTGGGACCATGCGGTAACTCATGGCTCCAAATCCTGAAGTTTGTTCTGTCAAGAATGAAACAGGATTACAGAGAGCCGCACAGAGTTCAGAGCAGAGGTCAATGCAATTAATGCTGCCCTCCTTAGAACATTTACAGATCAGTCCTCCGAACAAGCTGAATCTCACTGCAGCCGAACCCGGCATCTCAGCTATGTCGTACGGCTGAAAAAGCACATGCTTGTAAATCCACAAGCAGGTTGGTAGACAAAACAACCAAAAAACCCAGACTCATAATGAAAGATAGTCACGTCTCTCATGTCAAGCCTCGGCCACAGGGTTCAGTGTTGAATGGGATTTAAAAGGCATACTCTCTCACTCACTCACTCTCTGTGACCCTACCGGATCCCCAGGGACTGACTCTCTCTCTCTCTCTCCCTCTTTGACCTGTGTGAATAGCTGGGATTCACAGAGGCCGAAGGACGAGAGGGCTCCTCACATGTTACATAACTCTGTAGGGACAGGGGCCTTGTGTGGACAGGACTGCTGACTCAATCCTCACAGAGCAAACACTGAGAGAGACTTCAGCAGGCTAAGAGGCACTGCGTGTTCTCTGAGTATACGCGCGAGGGCTAAGTTTGGCTAGGCTGGGGCTCCACATAATGAAGAGTCTGATGACTGGGCAAACAGAGCCACTGAGAAGATGAGCTCTGATAACAGGGCGGTAGATTAGGACACTCACACACGTCAAGAATAAACTGCAGGGAGTGGAATGTTTGATAGGATGTTGAGTGTATGATTTTCACTGTTCTCTTTAAAAAGGGGAACTTAAAAAAAATAAACAAAAAAAACATGTTAAATGTTTGGGTTAACATAAATTTGGAAAATGCCTCATTGGTTGTTTGTGGTTGTACTGCTCAAATGATGTAATTTCTGAACGATAACTAGTTTGACTGTAACTCTATCCACAGACTATCTATAATACTATCCAGACAAATGTCTGGGGCTGTCATGGTGACTCTAAATATTAAGCTAGTTATGTTTTATGTAAACAGAGGGTAATTAGTTTACCTCCTCCGTGGCAGACATTAAACTCTGAAGATAAGTAGTTGATAACTTAATTAAACATTGCACATTTTACATGTATGTATATATGTATGTATGTATGTATATGTATATACAGTCAGAGAATTTGTATTGTGTATGTGTGTGTGTGTGTGTGTGTGTGTATGTGTGTATACACACACACACACACACACGCACACATATATATATATATACACACATACACAATACAAATTCTCTGACTCTTCAGACCTCCACATGTTTCAACACATAAACAGCAAGACAACAACAAACACACCTCCTCCATGGCACTGATGAGATTCTGTGTGGACTTGCTAATCTCCCCGCCGACAGTTGCCGCACCAACGCTCTGGAAGACTCCATCTGGGCTACCATGGCCGTTCATCTCCACGGTGTAGCTGGCCTTGGCCGGCAAACACAGCTGGTTGTGCATGATAAAGTACACTGCAAACACATACAGTCCCTACAGGAGACAGGAGAAAACTTTAGGGCTCCACAAAGGCAAGCAAACCCACATCCCACCTCAAATCCATGGACAATATTTCAAACTCAAACTTAGAATGTTGGCCATCTACGATAAAACTCAAAAGATTCCATATTTGTTTTCAAGTTTTTTATTGTTAACTAATGTTGAGATGAAAGCTGAGAATAAAATGCGTAAAATGAAGTGTAAAATGAACATAGCTGGATGCACACAGGGCTGTCTAGAACCGTGAAGTCACCAGCTAACTCCTCCTGTTTAAGCACTCTGTGTTTACACTTGAAATAGCATCTGTGTGGACACTGATTACTGTGAACTAGCCATCATTCCCCACAAATAGTTTTCCAGTTCAGCAATTCATGGGTGAGCTGCTAAGTTAAGAGTTGCATCTCTACTATATCAACTCGTTCAGGAAGTATGAATATACTTGGCTCGCCGTTTATGTGCCCAGAAAACAAGAGAGTGAATGCTAACGCATCAAATGTAGACAATTAAGCCAACGGATAGAAATTCCTCACGTTCGATTTTATAACGGGATGACATCATTGCCTCCACAATGACATCACTTTCCACACTGTCTGGATGTCTCAGGGACACGTCATGTACGCTAGCAACACATAGCTGCTAATCGGTCTGCCACACTTATACGCGAAATACGTCACAGTTGCCAGACATCTCACAACACAGGGACCGAGGACAAAGACAGACGAGGAGGGAAAAAAATAGGGTGAATGGGTTTGGGAGGAGAGATGAGGATCCTGAGAAAAGGATGTTGTCAGCAGATGGAAGAATTAAGTTACTTAGTCTGTTTCGTTATGCTATATAAGGCAAATTTAGCCTGCATTAGCAGCTATCGGCGCGACTATATATCTCATAAACCTGCATTTTAAGCAGTGTTAACTCATTTTCTGCACTGTCAGAGTCATAAATCCAAGTCACCCAGCTCTTTGTGTATCTATATTGACCTGACCGATAAAACTAATCTCTATATCTATGCTAGATCTGATAAAAAACAGATATAAAAAACCTAGATGTAGTTTAATGACTGTTGAAAAACTTGAGTGATAGAGGGTTTTTTTTATTATCTAAGGGCAGAAGATACAGACTCTAGCCAAGAGTGAGAGATAAAAGCACAAAGCTAACTGTTACTTCTTCATCATAAACCCCGTTGACATTTTCCACACCTCAAGCGTCCTTTCAGACCGGTCGCAGATAAAACGTACCAAGTCTGATTACAGTCATTTGCACTCTCTGAGTGGCTGTTGGGTTTTCCACTGAGGGCTTATCAGATGTTTTCACGATAGGGTGGGCTGTGCTATCAGACCTTTCTCCAGAGAGATTAGCACATGTCGCTAAGGCCCTCGGAGACCAGTAGAGCATGCCTCATTACCCCTAAGAGTTATGTAAGTGTTCCCAAACCAGAAGAGGTAGATATTTTTAATGAGGTACCCTAAACGTTAGTGAGGAGAGGCCACAAGGACAGGGTGTGTGAGTGTGTGTGTGTGTATGTGTAAGAGAGAGCCATAATTATTCAGTATTCTCGTAGGTAGAGGAACAGTGAACCTCTTAGTTGGATCAGGAGACTGATATAGTGAAATAGGGAAGGTAAGGAAAAAAACATACAAAGAAAGAGGTTTGTACTGGTCACTGTGGCAGGACCACTGACTAAGGCATGGATTTTGACAATGACGCAGCGTTTCTGTTCATTGAAAACATAACAACGCCACAACAAATTACAGCGAAGACAGATCTATTTCTGGATGTGGGCCTAGCACAGGAAGGAGAAAGCAAATCTTATTGTGAGCAAACAGAGACTGCTCTTTGTTTGCAGCAAAACACTGTGACAGTGTCTACCAGTAAAAGTCACAGACCAGTCAGAGTCGCCCGTGCTGATAAACAGTTCTGCAACCGTTTGACTGTTTTCGTATCTGTCATACCAAATTTCGGCATGAGCGAACACAGACGGAGGAGACGGGAACTGGACTAACATCCGCGCATCATGAAAACGTGTGGCGTGGCCTGTCGTCAGTGACAGCTTGAGTATCAGATATAGATCAAAGACAACATAAAGAGAAGCAGAGACTAAATCCCCAGAGAGCTGAAAGATCGATGTTACGCTGCACTGAAATTCATTCTGAAACATGGCTTTGAAGAGCTTGTTTTATTTGCTCTGTGTTATTCCATATATTTGTGCCCAGGTGTTTGTGTGTTTACTCATACGAGGATTTCATTTAATATGTGAAACTGGCCTTTACAACACAGGGTTATACGTCAAAGCAGTTACTGTAACTCTATTTAAAACGATGGGCTGGAAAAGTACCTTACTGAAGTATTCCTCAGATACACACCAGCGATCACATCTGCATTAACACATGCACACGTACACACCCTCACTCACTCTCACTCTCTCTCTCTCTTTCTTTCTCTATCTAACAACAAACACATACACATACACGTGCACAGACAGCCTCTCTCTCTCCCTCTCTTTCTCTCTCTCTCTCTCTCAAAACCCAATTTCAGCTGTAACAACTGTGCTTATTTACAGCTTTTGGAGCTCAGATGGGGCTAATCGCACCATTAAATGAGTGATTATGTTGGATGCAACGGTGACCTAGACAAAAACAAGACAAACATGGAAAATCCACATCATGGAAAAATGACTCCAGTGAAAACAGCGGGAAAGTCAGACAGAGCTTATTACAAACAGGCTCCAAACATCATGACAAAAAGAAAAGGAAACGTGAATGAGATTAAGCCTTCCTATGTTTTTACCCCAAGGCTACTGAAACGACTTTGAAAAGAGAGTTATTTAAAAATGGATTATCATTCTTTGACCCAGTAAGGTTTTGTTATTGTTGCCCTGTAGTCTTCCAAAGCTGTTTTACCACTGTGTAGGACTAACTTTAGGTGGTTGGATTAAAATAGTGTTCATGATATTTCAGACATTTTTCTGAACTTGAATCACCGCATTTAAAGTTTTTAGTCCCAGATGGTGTGTGTGTGTGTGTGTGTGTTTTGTATAATCAGGGCTGACATTTCTGTCGTGTGGGCTGAGAGAAGTGCCCACACTAAGACAAAACAACTTGTGTTTATGTTGTCTCATTTCGTGATGAGCTCTGTTCCTTTGAGTGCTTGTGTCGACTGTGCTGATTTGAAAACCATAAAAAATGTATCCTTGCAAATTCACATTATTTCTGTTTATCACGTTGTAACAAATATTAATATATTTCTGTTTGATGTACAGTAAACTGTGTGTGTGTGTGTGCGTGTGCGTGTGCGTGTGCGCGTGTATGTGCATGTATTTTGTGCCATGGAGCTAGAGCATCGGAAGCATCAGGTGAAAACAAAAACCCTAAATTATTTTTTCACAGCAAAGAAAGATCTATTGAGCATGCCCATTTGATGGAATCTCTAAATCAATGAGTGATTGGCTTCAGCATTCAAGCCTTGTGTTCTATCCATTTTAATGTGACTGTGAACCTTAAGACCCCAGGAAAAAAGGCCTCTGTTCAGTCAGAAACCACATAACTGTCCCTCCCACCTGCTTTTATTGCCTCCTTTGTATTGCATATAAGCGATTTTCTTCATAAGAGGTTGGTTGACTGCTGTGATGGAGATCTAGGTCACATCTGTTTGTTTGGAGTGAATAAATAGTGTTGGAGACTGTCTGCTCCTGAAGCTTTGTTAAGAGCAAATGAAAGAAAAGATATTCTGTTCCCGCCTTTTAATCGACTCTGAATCAGACGTGTGATTGTGTACACCTGAAGCAGTGAGCGCGTTGACTTTCCTGTTTAAGGTGAAAAAAAATAGAAAAAGGAGGATTTTGCTGTGGTAATGAAGGGAGATGACGTGGAAATGTCCAAGCACTTTATGCACAGTTTAACTAATCTAGCAGTCACATATGACACTGCACATTTAAGAGAGGATAAGGACTTGGACACCTTGTGGGGAGGGCTTATCAGTGGCATCAACCCAATTTTCCCTCTCTAACCTGTGTTTGAGAGTCAGATTAAACATCCATGTATGGACATTTGCGGTTTATAGTTAAACATTACAGCTTCAGGTCTGTCTATGGGCAGGCTTTGGCTTACTATAAACAGTCTGTGTACAACCTGATATAAGGCAATTATCTGATAAGCATTACTTCTATAAAGTTGAGCAGTTTAGGACAAAACCTTGAGAACTGTCATCATGAGTCAAGCAACAGAGCAGCCAATAGGATGCATTCTTATAGTTTACTAAGTGTTTTTAACCAGTTTAATTAGTAGGATAGTGCAGAAACCTTCTGCACCTGTGAGGGAAACCAGAAATCAAAACTACACGTGCTAGGTTTTCCCAATATGGTCATCATGACGTTTTTTCTCACAGTTCATCTGTAGGCTGGGAACCCATTTACTCTGGTAGAGAGTGAAACATGACAAAAGCAGGATAATTCACTTCAATGCGATGATTTTCACAAAGACACTCTAGATATCAGCGACACACTTTGCACAGTTGTGTTTTCTTTGGACCATAGAGTTATTTCAGATCAGGGGCCTAAGAAAACCCTCTACATAAGCTTTATTTTAATTAAAAGTCATTCAGAGATCTCAATTACATCACGGACAGAAAATATGCGACGAGGAAATAATAACGAAATATTGAATTACGATGTACTTATTTGGGGTTCTTATTAACAAAGGGTAGATTACACGTCTGTGAGAGAACTCCATGCTGGTTCTAACAGTATTAATGTGATAGTTACATACTTTTGTCCCAACCTCTGAGGTGCCGTGTAAGACTGGTTACGACACTTCGTACTTTGGCGGTTTGGGTTGAAAAGTGCAGACAACTAGCGTCTGTTATATAACCCTGTGGAGGAATGGAAGCTAACGTCACCAGTGCTGATTAGACATCAGTAAAGATATACAGTGTGGTGTACAGAGAAACAGGCTGACCCCTGAGGGACAAATCTTATCCAGAACCTGCCCTGCTCCACTGCATTCACTACAGC
This sequence comes from Chanos chanos, assembly GCF_902362185.1. NCBI lineage: Eukaryota > Metazoa > Chordata > Actinopteri > Gonorynchiformes > Chanidae > Chanos > Chanos chanos. The sequence goes on from NC_044495.1 coordinate 48,263,104, forward strand.
CCCTGAGTCAGGTTACGGAGGTTGGAGAGCTATTGGTTATGCAGGGTCATCTGAGTGATTCGTCAAACATTCACCATCTAACACAGGCTCCAGTAGAAATCACCTGCACACTCTGAATACACTCCATCACACTCTCCTGTGCCCAGGCTATTCCGGTCCCTCCATCCCTATAGCTTTACCAATCAATCAATGTCCTGTAAGCATGCCAGGGTGTAGTAATCAATGGACTATAAAAATAGATGGAAAGGACCAATCTCTATTTAGTTCTGGCCATACTCCAGCAAGCTACACAGCAGACTATGGTCCTCCACCAAATTACGCTGCAGCCCATAGTAATCCACTCATAGTACTCCACTAAGATAAACAGCAGGCTATACTAATCCAACAGGTTACACTGCAGATTATGGTATGTGTGTCTGAGTGTGTGTGTGTATGCATGTGTGCTTGTGCGTGTGCATGTGTGTGTGTGCGTGCATGTGTTTGTGTGTGTGTGTGTGTGTGTGTCCATGCGTGTGTGTGGTTCATGCAGTGCTGCAGCAGTGGTGTGTTTAATAAGGTTACAAGTTTAATGGGGAAGGAGGTGACCTTGGCATTATCCTAGGTGCCTGATACGAAGTCGCTTTTATGAGGGTGAAAAGAATTCGGCTGATAAGATGAGTTTATGGCGGTTACCATGTTCTCCTTTATCTGACAGAAACACTAAGTAACTCAGACTCTCAGAACCTGACCTACGCAGCACAAGGAAGCACACTTCAAATGAATAACTTGGAAAATTCAAACACTAAAGATAAAACAGACAAACAAACAAACAAAAAAACAGACTTGCAGGATTAATTTCAGGGAGAACACAAATATCATATGAAATAAACAGAAATTTGAAAAGAAAGGACAATGGGTAGAGGAAATGCTTAGAAAAATTTGGTGTATTTAAGAAAACTTTAAATATGCAAATCTTTAGTAGAAACATATTGGGTAGGAGCTTGTTGCTTGTGTTGTAATATAGTGTTGAAAGGATGCGGAATGTTCTTACCAGGAGGATGTTGAAGATGACGAGGAGAATTAGCATCCAAAGATATCTGTAGGCCATGTGCAGGCCTGCCCATACACAGACCACAGACACCAAGGCAAACAGATACAGCACCAAAGGCACCTCTGCAAAGACAAAAAACACCAAAAACAAAACCAAATGATCAGCCTTCTACATGCTTCATAAGCAAACACTGAAATAGACGCTTACCAAAAATGTAAACTCTTTTTCATGTGGAGAGCAGAAATAACTTCCACTAAACAGAAGTTTAGCCACTTTACTCTACTGTGTGGCATCTGGAGTGAGTTAGCAAGTTGCTGAGTGTGGTTATTCCACAGTGTTCTCAGTGAAGAATTGGAGGTCTATGCGCCCGCTGGTGCCCATAGGTTTGATTGGCACCAGTCACTGTTTCCAGTCATGGAGTGAGCTGGCACTGTGAGGACTGACAGTTTTTTCCACAGTTCCACAGAGAGAGAGAGAGAGAGAGAGAGAGAGAGAGAGAGAGAGAATCTGCACACAGCTCTCTTTGACAGCTTTGGCACTGGCTTAAAAAGTGGTGCACGCGTGTTTATTGACCCGCGGCAGAAATCCAGAAAAGCTTCCACTCAAAAGACTGTGTTCATTACGGGAGGCCTTTAATCAGGACGGCTGCTCAGGGCCCGCTGGAGCTGGCACAGAGGCTCGGCGCTTGACCCAAGATTCTCCTCACCGACAAACAATCCCTGACTAGTGCCAGAAGTCTCCCTGGCAACCCGGTAAAGAGGCCTTAACTGATTTTTAGTAAAGCCACAGGTTTGGTTTGCGGCGTCTGTGAAATGCATTAAGGGGGTGAAAATCGGTGCAAACAGCTAAATGCTGACGAAACAAACCATTATAACAGTGGCAAAACTGGAAGAATGAAATAAAGGCGATACAATAAAGTGGAAAAAAAAAAGAGTCAGTGTTACCAAATTTCCACTACTTGGCAATGATTTTACTATGTATTTATAGCGCTGCTATTCTCTGAAATGTTCTCACAAGGATGTCTGTAAGTTTTATTAGAAAGAGAGAGATACTAAGAGTTTCAGGATTGCCTTTTGCCAGCTAATGTACCAGTTAACAAAAAAAATCCGCTACAACAAAAATCTCATTTCAGTTTAAGTACCAAAAAAAAACTACACTAGTTTGAAATTAGTTCTGATTCTGAGTTCCACCCTCAGACAACATACTCCTTCGCTACCTGAGGAGATAAAGCTTATTAAAACTGTCAGTTTATCTCAAGGGCATTTTAATACAATGACTCAGTCACGCATTGTCCATGTGTTAATACTAGTGCTACCAAAAATGATTTGATGATAACAGTAGCACTAATAACAGAATAATGGCCATCAGAGGATGTGGCAGACAGAGGCAAAGTACAAGAGGAGCAGAGGCCTGGTTCGTGATTGGCGGAGAGAAAACCGTGCCATTGTCTGTAACAAGTTGGCCAATTAGCATCCCATAAAAGCCCACGACCCCAGTGCCAACGTGCCGTCTTTTATTCGCATGTTTAATAAGAGAACAAACGGGCCGCGGCGTAGCGAGAACATGTTGACTCATCCACTCATCACTCGCTTCATAACACACACACACACATGCACGCGCGCACACACACACATAAAAGAGCCCCCACAAAATGACAAAGCTGTTGAACGTGCCCACAAAAAAAACCCCAACAAAACAAAACAAAACAAAAAAACCCCTGATGCTTGAGTTGTTTGAATTGGACCCCAATTCCCTTGTTTCTATTCAAACTAAAAAGAGAGCCATTTACAAACAAACAAACAAACAAAACCCCAGTAAACAAATGGAGCTAGAATATGCATGATCTCTTTTGATAAGACCCAATATTTAATTCAGTGTTCTTGCAATGAAATAAAGACAGATAACATGCTAATTATCAAGGCAGATAATTCACAACAATCCGCCACAGCCTTGGTTTTTATCAAGCATTAATTGATTTAAAGGGGGGAAATGTCTTCTGGAGAAACTGGCAAAAACAACAAGCAACCTTCCTGTGCTCAGAAAAAAAAAAAGATTTCCATGGTAATATTAGACAAGCTAGGATGTATCCAGCTCTCATAATCTGTCATCATATACTTCTATACATTCAGCCAATCAGTGAGAGAGACACAGAAAAGACAGAATTTTGTTGAATGTTTAAGCAGTAGCAGAAGATATGAAGCCCGATCATACTGAAAGCGATAGGCCGCTGCCGAAAAAACGCTAAAAACAGATCACGGCTATTCCCTTAGCCCCGCGGCTGATGAACATGCATGAGTAAAAACAATCAGAGAAATTTGGACAGACGTTTCATCAGGAGTTAGCTGTGTGAGAGGAATACGACATATCTCATATCAGGTGTACATTAGGGAGGGTTTCTGCCTGTGGAGAACATTATGTTTGTGCTGCAATAATAGCACTCAGTGTCATTCCAAGATAATGCGTTAGCGCTAACATCTGTTCTGCTAACCCGTACAAACTGAAACCCTTTGAGACTCAGCAGACAAATTGACTTTAATGACAGAGTGACAGGCTGAGAGATTTGTAACGTGTATTAGCCCGATGTGCGTGTTTGTCTCGGAGGGGTTTTTTTTTTTTTTAACAGGTCAGTGTATAGGGGCTATTCTGAATGACTTGGACACAAAAAGTAGGTCATACATTTCGCACCAGACATAGACACTCAGGGCACAGGGCCTGAGTTTACTCAACCAACTGGCAGTTAGGTGCAACTTCCCATCACCTTACGCCTGTGTGCTCGCGCTCTCTCGCTCTCTCTCACACACACGCGCACACTGTGTGATTTTTTTTTTTTTTGAGTTATTACCGCTGAACTTTATTGTCTGTGGTGAAAAGCCGTCTGTACCTCTCTCTGTGTGTTTATCTGTTGATGCCTGTTATGTTATGTTCTCTCACCACCTCAGGGTTCACTTCCCTTCACCCTTTCCCAGTACATTCTCTCTCTTTCACACATGGCTACATTCTTCTCTCTCTCTCTCTCTCTCTCTCTCTCTCTCTCTCGGTCGTTCTCACTCTCTATTTTCCATCAATGCAAGCACATTCCTGGCTGTGGTCTGTATCTGAGCACCTCAGAATCAACAGTAGGTTCTCAAACCCTGAGTACGGGCTGGCAATGAGCAGAGAAATGGAGTTCTCTCTCTGTCTGTCTCTCTCTCTCTCTCTCTGTCATTCTCTCTCACTCTCCCTCTCTGCCTCTCTCCTATGGAAAATACATTTGACTCTCCTAAGAACAACATACGGTGTAACTGCCATAGCCACTACTTGCTCTAAATTCCAAAGCTAGAGTTTAGATACATATAACTTAGAGCTCTCACAGACCAATCAAATGCTGCTACAGAAACCAACACCACAAGTTAGCAGGACCACTTGAAAATGGGTCAGTAGGAGTGATGTCAAACGATATGGAAACTTATGCTGTGTCAACAGCCATATTAGTTCAGTCATTCTGAACAGAAAGTTTCTGCAGTAGGAGGTGTTTTTTTTTTTTTTTAGTCACAGAGAAGAGCGTTCATTGTTTATTAGCAGAGAGAAGACTCCCAGCACGGGAAAACAAACCTAAAGGAGCTCCGAACACAAACAGAGGCCCCCCGAAAGGCGAAGCTAGCACCGCGGCTCTGGTCTGCGGCAGCTGTCACAACAAACGGCCGGAGAGCTTTGGCTCTTACCGCAAAGAGGCTTTGCTTTGGTTCAATCACGACGGGGCTAGAACTAACATCTGTCTGGCCAGCCGTATGATGGTTTTCAGTGGAACAGCTGGATTTCTCCCGGGGTATGGAGGAGTTTGAAATCAGCACTTTGCTGTGTGTTTAGGTTTGCTGTGTGTAAGTGTGTGGGGACACGCTTGACCTTTTGATACAGACGTCCTTCTCCCTCAACTAGGGCTTGTGATGTGCAGTGCATTATGGTCTGGCTAGGTGCCAACTCTGTAGACAGACTCCCCCTCCCCCTTTAGTCACAGACAGACACTCTCGATGGAAAAACTAACGACCAAAGATTGTCAAGGGAGAAGTCAGAAGAGCTGTCACTTTCTACAGGGCTTCCTGGGGGGGTTACAAAGGGATACGATCTTGAAAATGACTGCCTTTCTAAGAGGTCACATCTGCAAACTCATGAAATTTGTCTTGTGTCTGTTACAGTGTTCTGAATGGTTTAGTGGTTCTCTTCTTAAAATTACAAAGAGTAACAACATTAAACATTAAAGAAAGTCATTTGGTTTTTGCTGCACTTCAATAGACAGCACGGTTCATTTCTTTCTTTTAAACAACTCTTGGCGTAGATGACACAAATAAATAAAGCCCTGTTGTTTAAGCCAGCCCGTCTATTTCTGTCGATCCATGCTGTTCAGTTGTCCCCTTTTTTTTTCTCATTCTGTTTATTGCAATTACAACATGCCACAAGCCTAAGCAGTCCTGAGGAGTAGTCTAAGCTTTACGGTGAACGCGTCAGAGAGAGCATAAACAGTAAGACTAACCTTTAGAAAAGCATGCTGACAACTGTGTAAAGACACACACTCACAGCTCACAAACAAACACGTGTAGAAGACAGTGCCCGTTTTTTCAGCAGGACAAGTATACTGTTAAACCTCAAAGTTTTTTTTTTTTTTTTTAACTCTAAATACGCTATTTATATATATTTACGAGTTTATAGGAGTTTATTCAAGCTTCTTTTTGTGTTTGCTGGGTGAAGTGAAAAAAAGGGTAAGACACAGCTGCCTTATGCCGTGTTTCAGATGTGGTTTATCCCTATAAGTTCACGAAAGCAGGAGAAAGGTCTGGAGGCCAGAGGGAGTATGGTACATTCTATTCTGAGAGGGATAATAAGATCATTTCAGTTAAACTTTCTTCTCATTTCATCATAAATCTTTCCCTCGTTCAAAGATACCGATGGTGGTAAAGGCCACGGAGCAGTAGTCTTACATAAGGAGAGAATTCAGTGTGTGACACTCATGTGTTTACCTGAGCCTGTAAAGAGAAAAATCCCTATCTTATAAAATGGAGGATTATGACTGTACCTCAAATGATAATAAAGGGATGTACCGTCCTGCACTAAAAAAAACAAACAAAAACCCCCAAAAAAACTCAGTTGTGTGGGACTGTGTTTTGTTCAGCGACCTGAGATGATGTGAAAGTCAAACATGACTCGAGAAGATTTCTCGTTGCAGAGTCATGGTTAGTTCTGCAGCTGGCCAAACCGGTTTAAAGCACAGGGAATGGATGTTTAACCATCATTGGTCGGAAGTGATTTTGTAATGCAGTCATAACCAACCTTCTGTTCAGCGGAGGGGTAGTGTGGATCAGTATTTTGGGTGCTATCACTCTGTGCTGGGGCCTTATACCTGCATGACGTATACTGGATACCTTATGGGTGAAGGTGCAATGAAACAGGTCCCCTCAAAAAGCATGCTGGGAAATGTAGTAAGAACAGATTAAGGTTCCCTGATCAGCTACCTATCCAATACGACCACAGACCAGTTAACAGCACAAAAATTTACATACAGCCACTAATCAGGTCTATTTCCTGGAGTCATCATTAACGATACGAAACCATGTGACCTTTCCAAGTTTCATTGGCTTGTTTTACTTTCTGTCCCACACCTGCAAACAATAACATTGTATCAGTCTGATAAGGGAGATTTGGGTTCAAAGAACAGTTCCCAGGAACAACCTGAACACAAAGTGTACATTCACACTCTGTGTACTATCAAACGTTGGTCATATCAAAACAACATTTACTAACAAGATGTACATGTTGTTTGGCTAACAAACCTGTCAGGGCAATCTATGTATTTATTTAATTCTTTTTTAAATCCCAGTGAACCTTTGAGTGTACTGTGCATCATTACAGACTGGCTATGTGTAATAAACAGATGTGGGTTATGGAGGTACAGAGAACAATATCGTCACACCTCATTAACGATTTAAACTAAAGGCAGACATCTGATTTGTGCTGTCTTAAGAGGTGTGGCGGAACTCTCTGTTGTTCGCTGTTTGGACTAGGAACAAGTAGACCGAAAGAGGTTTGTCAATGTGGGTTGAACTTATCAACCCAAAATTGTTCTGATATGCTAAACAAGCAGCAAGAATGCTTACGTCTGCGACATCCGAAGCGTCATAAGCCACCTACAAAACAGGTAGAGCGCGTCGGCAGCCAGGAGTGATAAATGTGTTTTCAAGAACATAGATGCAAGACATGTTTAATTCATGTCTCTCAGGCATGTATATAGATAATGTTATTGGGTCAAGTCCTGCAAAGGAAGGAGAAACACTTATCAGCTTTTTGTCAATAGCCTTTTACTGCCTCTTCAGCTAGCGTCGCGTAATTAGGCGTGGCAAAGCCGTGACTAAGTCTGTTTTTAGTGTAATGGCCTCCAGCCCCGAAGTCACTCATTCATGATTTATTCACATACTTACTAGTAAGACCTTCATGCTAACTTTTGGAGAGCCATTAAAATCACACTAATCCATAATGGAAATACATATGATGCAAGGCTAATGCACATGCCCTTTGCCCAGTCTATGAGCCAAGGCTAGTGTACATTCACTGCCCTCTGACAGGATTATTGTTCCTCTACCGCTGATCTTTAGCCTGTTTGGACTAATGGATCAACTCATTTAAAGTCAAATAAAAACCCAGCTGGATTTCTGTACAAAATTATAACAAGGAAACAGCTGGACTAGCACTTATCTGTTACTAGAACTGTTTCTAGCAATGTTTGGTTTATTGCGTATTAAAATGGAAAGGCCAACCTGAAGTAGACTGAACCCACAGATTAGTATATTAAAGGACGGGAGAGCAGTGTCATAAAGCTCAAGTTGAAACGAGTTATCAAGTAGGAAAATCTAACATGGGCGCACGGGCAAACAGAAACAAAGGAACAAACAATGAGGAACTCGTGCGGGGAAATGATTGACCTGTATCACCGGGCTGATTGCTTTATTTGCACGTTGATAGTGAAAAGGGTATGGGGGAGGGCAATCTTCGGGTTGGGACAGTGATAATATTCATATTAAAACGATAGACAGCCTTCCTGTTTATTAAGAAAAAAAAAAGAAGGTTAGCCTGAAGAGAGGGAGCTTTTCCAGGAAATCACTGCACTGTGAAATAACACGCTCCATTTTCCTCATAAACAAACCAAGAAACCAAATGAAAGTTTAAAAGAAGAAAAAACAGCTCTGTTGCAATTAGTTCTTTTTAAAAGAACATTTCTATCTTGGGGCTTAAGGTTGATTTACCCCCCCCCCCCCCCCCTTTCATTCCTTCTAGATTGTTCTCTGAGCAAAAGCTTGTCTTGGGGAGATGACCACAAAAGCCCTAAGAACACCTCAAGGACACAGCTGTCTGTGCCTGTTCTTTTCCTCAAAGTCACACTCATGGCTCTGTCTTCGGGTCTTAATCTCGCGGGCGGCAGCGCTGGGCTCCCGCCCGGTGTGAGGAAGGAACCGCAGGTTCTGCTGAAAGGCTGTTTAGAGAGCTGGCTGCCATATCTCTTCTCTTACTTGGCTGCTAACGTCTCTAGTGTCAGATGGCAGCTCGTCTGTCCGCAGTGGGACAGGCCAGAGTCAGCAAGAGCAGAACACACTGACCTAGCAGATCTATGGACACAAATGTGTGTGTGTGTGTGTGAGAGAGAGACACAGAAAGAGAGAGAGAGAGAGAGTGTGTTTAGAAAGTAGTTACTTTGGCCCTAAAAAGAGTGGGTGAATGTGTGTGTGTGTGTGTGTATGTGTGTACACCGTTGTGTGAATCTGTAGTCAAGTAGGTGAAAGCGTGTGGGACAGGCGACTGCTTTTTTCTTTTTTCTCTTTTTTTTGATGGCCACATATCTGATGTGCTGCTGATGCTGTTTTGTTTGTGAGGTGGGGGTGGGTTGGATTTGTGTTTCTACTGTAAAAATAGCCTGGCTGTTAGGGATTATCTCTTTGTGGTGTCAGTACTAGGAAAGCTAACATACAGCCCAACAGTCCCCAGACCACCCACACTCTACTGTGGCCAGCGAGAGAGAGAAGGAGAGAGAGAAAGAGAGAGAAGGAGAGAGAGAAAGAGAGAGAAGGAGGGAGAGATAAAGAGAGAGAGAGAGGGGCCAGGGAACAATACAGCCAGCGTCATGTATTATGATTAGTTCAGTGGAGGCCACTGTTCTTGTGGCTATTTGAAGAAAATCCTTCCTTTGGGATTGATTTACAATAATATCTTTTGGAAAGAAAAACAAAGTTCTTAGTTGAGTTCTACGAACTCCAGCTGATCTTCAAGTGTGTAACTCTGTGCTCTCTAAACCTGTGGCTGTTGCCAAAGATTGTAGTCAAACACTAGGCAAACTACATCTTTATAGCTCTCTACAGACTCTCAGCAATGACCACTGAGTATTGGTCAAAGGTGTTAAATGTACCTACGCACTAGGTCCATTTCTCTGAAGGATAACATGCTTTAAATCCATCATCATACTTGGTTGAATTTCACTGTGTTGTAAGACAGGCCTACAGCAGCAAAACAGAGTGACCTCTACTGACTAATCAAACAAAACATGACTAAATCAAAAACATCTCTTTTCAACGAAATGGCATGGGCCATGACGCGGTGAGGTTAACTCAGTAAAACATGATTTGAAAAACAGGTGATACTTCCCTGTGCTCCTGAAGAGTCAGGTTGACTATGTCTACTGCACAGCGACTAGGACCTGCCCTCTCAGTGTTTTTTCTGTTTTTCTTTTTGTTTTGTTTTTTCTTTCGAGAGTTTATATCCAGCAACACGGTGTCAGTTTGCTCTCCATCTTATCAGCTGCTACATATTTAATGATTCTTGCTTTAAAATTCCCTACTTTGGAGTCCCAGAGACGGAGAGAGAGAGAGAGAGAGAGAGAGAGAGAGAGAGAGAGAGAGCTCAAAAATCTGCTAAACGAATGCATTGGTTCTTGTAGCATATTGTGGCGGGGAGACATTTAGCTGTGCCCAGTATCTTTTACAGATGGCCTTAGATACAGGTAATCCCCGTCCTTTGTTTTATTACAGTGTCACAATATGTCCTGTTGTGTTATGTTATCACAGCACACCACACTGTACTCCATAATACTGTATTGTCTGGATTGGCATCGTGTTTTATTGAGTCGGATCATAAAGTTCACGTAGGTGGATGTCATTTGGGTGACTTCTTCCCTCTGCCTTAGAAAATAAAAGTTGTCCTTGCCATACCTGAGCTGTTTGTGCGTCCTCTGTAAACGTCGTCATAAGCCTTCCACTGCTGAGTGACCTGGTAGGCGTGGATGAAGATCACCAGGACTCCGACGACACAGACCAGTGGCACCAGTACGGCCGTGCACAGGGCGGCATACACATTGGGGATGAAACACCTGAATGGAGGAAGAGAGATGGTTTTTGTGTGAATATAGACATTTATTTCATTTGTACATGGCAACTCAGAATGAGCAAAATGTCAGGTAAATGTGTGTGGTAAAAAACTTGTTTTGAACCAAAATCATGAGGTTGAGAATTGGAAGGAAGGGTGAATTTCAGTGACAGCTCCGTCAGTTAAAAATGAAATAGTGTTCTCTGGTGTTTGTGTGTGTGTGTGTGTGTGTGCACGCGTACGTGTGTGTCTCTGTCTGTGTGTGTATGTGCACACGTGTGTGTGTATGTGTGCATGTCTCTGTCTGTATATAGCGGCCGGCGTGCTTTTCCAAATGTCAGTCTGGTTGTTTATGTTTGTTCTGACACACATTTGGTGTGAGGCTCGGAATGGGTACAGTGTTGTATTCATTTCATGAGTCCTGAGGTGGGTTAGTAGTGTCTGAGTGGTTACAGAGAAACACAGAGATAAAACAGCCATTGTACACTCATTGGTCATGTAATAATAAATAACAATAATACCATTATGTAGCTGTGCAGTTTCTGTACTGCTGGCAATAAATTCTGTCTTTCTCAAACTCCTAAATCACATTCTCTCTCTCTCTCTCTCTCTCTCTCTCTCTCTCTCACCCTTTATATCTAAGGAATTTGTTCCAATCAACAGTTGTTTTTCTCCCACCGGACAATTAAAGAGGCTCTGACCCTTGTTTGCTATGGGAAAGCTTGTAGAACATGACTCTGTGATTTTGTTTTGACGTTACAAGTATCAAAATAATCAGGGACTTGGCTCTGTTCTCAGGCTACACTCTTTTTCTCTCCACTGCCAATCAGCAGAGACCAAGCCAACCGAAAGCCAGTTCACACAGGGCACAACTAGCATGGGCTAGTCATAACACAATAGAAAGACAGTACATAAAGTCTGATGTTGTTCAAAGGCCTGTAGGAGGGAAATAAACACAGGGAACGGGGGAGAAGTCCGTGTCAAAGGCCGTGCTGTGGCCTTGTGAAAGCGTGGGGCTCCGGGGTTGATTTCTGAAACATTAGCGTTATGTGTTTGGTGGAGTTGTGCAATGTCAGTTATGAATTCAATGCGATTCTATCCTTCCAGACACCCAGTAGAGCATTCAGCAAGTGTCAGGAACTTGACGGCAAAATGCCAGTAAATCTAAACGTAATATAAGACCAGCATCAGAGGTGACATTCTGAAAATCATAAGAGTAAAGCCGGAAATCAATCAGACTGTGGCTAAAATGGAAAATATGACGCATGTAACAGAACATGCTTCAAAACAAAAAACAAAAAACCTCATCATCTTGCATATGAACATCAGGTATAGATATAAACGTCAGAGAGGCAAACATGATACATCTAACACCCCAGGTCATGTTTCCTACTGAATAACTTCCTTCTCCGTCTGTGTGTTATTGTATTGTAAGACTCCGTCATGTCAAGACGGGGTCAAACTGTATCCAGCTGGCTTCCAGTGTGGGGTGGATGAAGGGTTAGAGTCAGGTTTACAATATGAGAAGAGAACACTCACACATCTGACTGCCAAACCACACACACAAACACACACACACCCAACCACATAGTCGTTATGCAACACTCACTCATCATATATCATTCGCACTGTGTCTGAACATAACACACTCTTCACACATGGGAAAAATAGTACTACGCTCACGGAATAAATGTGTAAAAACGAATGGAATATTATGTCACAAATGGAATGAATGAGTTTAAATGCAGAATGTTCAACCTGTAGAGCACGTATGACATCACATATGGGATGAATGTGTAAAAATACTATGTGTATGATGTCATAGATGGAACATAAGTTTAAAAGGTACAATGTGTACTACATTACGAGTGTGATGACAGTTTTCTTTCTTAAGAGCACAGCTGAGTGAAACGTATCTAGACATGAGACTGTGAATGTTTCCAAGGTCATTGGAAAACATATACAAACAATTAGTGTCATTAACTACAGAATGCGCCAAGTGTCAGACACACCATATTGGGCGACACAGCACAGTTCTGGTTTTGTAATAAACATGTGTAAATGAAGTATTACAACTGATATGGTTAAACATAAATACACTTTATGACCTTTTCACTCTAAGCACTTACCATTGTGTAACTGTAAGAGATAAAGTCCAAAACATACGCTATGTTTATATACAAGGTTTAAAAACAACACAGCTCTATTTCTGGACCCTTTTCAAAGTCCAGGTGTCTCTGACTCCGCATCCTTCAGCCAGGCTATGCTTAATCTCATTCTCAACCTAATCTGAAACTGAATCACGACGCTCGTGGTGTGACTATGGCAACCAAACAACACGTATCTCGCTCTCTCTCTCTTCCCGCTAAGGCTCCGTCCACCAGGCCTCAATTAGTGTAAGGATTAGCATTCTGGCAGATGGGGTCTGGACCGGACACATTCACCGGAGGAGAATCATTACTGTTTTAAACTAATCAGGTTGACTCAGCATTGCCTGTTTTAGAAAGGCCATTTGGTAAAAAGAAAAAAAAAACCCCAAACAAACGCAGTAACACAGACACTGAGGCTTTGAATTAGAAGTAAGAAGGTGTGTGGACACATCAGACTAACAGTCTTGTGGATGTGGTACATCTGGCTGAAGAACAACACTACCTTTCATGGCTATGTTTAGCATCTAAGCTAAAAATACGGTTGTTTTTGAAATGTGGGCCGAGTCACAATCCAGGAGTTTTGTCGTAATAACAGGTCATTTTGTTACACCTTCCATAAACACTACAGAACGGAAAGAGAAACCCTCCTCTTTCTAAGATAGTGGACGTTTTGGGACCCTGGGCAGCGTAAGCAGTGCAGCAATGCAAAGCCTGAGACAAGATGACATCACTTGTTTCTTTCAACTGGTGAGGGGATGTTTACCTTTCCTTAGTCACCTGGGAGTAGCCTAGCTCTACGACCACAAACCCAGCCTGGGTAGGCACAGGAGTGCAGCTCCTACTCCCATATGCTATAATCAGTAACACTCCCAGTGTCAATGTATTGACTGTTAGAGCCTGTGACCTCATAACCAAGAGAGAGGCTAAAAATAGAAGCACTCCTCCTAGCCTAACCAGCAGAAACTGGATATGAAGAGAGAGAGAGAGAGAGAGAGAGAGGGAAGGAGTGAGACAGAGAGAAAGGGAGAGAAAAACAGAGAGAGGGTGAGTGACAGAGTTATTCGTCTTTTCGCATAGGTTTAATTACACAGTTCCTCTCTCCACTGAAGCAGAAAAAAGTATGCACTATGTCAGTATGTTACAATGTGTTTGTATGCATGTGTGTGTGTGTGTGTGTGTGTGTGTACATGTGTGTGCTTGAAGGTGTGCTTATTTGTGTGTGTGTGTGTGTGTGTGTGTGTGTGAGAGCATGTGCATATTTGTGCACCTGGCTGGCAAGATAATGGGGTTGAGGTGACTGGTTGTGTGTGTGTATGTGTGTACATATGTGCATGTGCGCGTGCACGTGCGTGTGTGTGCCCGCGCATACCTGGCTGGCAAGACATAGGGGTTGTGCATTTTTATATTTGAGTATGTGTATGTGTGTGTGTATGTGTGATGTACTTACACATCTCCCTGTACCAGGCCATAGACGCTGTGTATGCTCCATCCAAAGCCTCCCAATAGCACTATGACCAGAATGATAATGACCAGGGCAGGAAGTCCCCAGCTGAGCAGGAAGTAGAGCAGGTAACGTCTCTCTGTGTGTTCGTCGTTCATGACCAGAGTCTGCCAGAAGTTCACTGCCTGAGGACCACACACACACACACACACACACACACACATGCTTAAGTCAATCTGTCTCAGAAACACCTTAACCAAAACAGATTCCAAATCTCCGTGTGTCGCCTCTGTAACTGTGAATGAGTGTTTACTCATTCAGTTCATTAAGATGATTGAACTTTTTACTCGTCATTACGTGTAATATTGAGAGAAGATCCTATATGTATGGCCTAAACATACGTCATAATGATTCTAGAGGAGGAAACGAGGTGGGCTCAGTGAAACAGATCAAGGTTATCTGAGGCAAACACAACCACTTGGTCTCGGGGATCCAGAAAGACCAACCATGGCATGTGAAAAACCTTATTTAGTTCACTCTTTACAAAACACATCAATCATAGCAGACCTAAAAAAAACCAATACAATTCAAGGTATGTGTTTCAGGGAAGATGGGAGATTTCTTTTCTTTTATTTTTTTTCAACCAACGAATCAGGTTCTTCACCAATGTCCAGCGCAACCTCCTTACAACCCAGAACCTTTCAAAACAAACTCCTTCACATCACACTCCTCTCAGGGTGATATTAATATATTACTCTATATCTTCATGCCAAAATGTTTAACCTTAGGTACCCTGAGGTGCTTTATTTGCTTAGTTGTTTTTTGAGAAGGATTAGGGGGTGGGTGCAGTGGTGCTGGGCTCTGGGCTTGGATAAAGCAGTAAAGTTGCATGCTAAAGCAGAAGGAGAGGAGTGTTAGTGACTCTTATTTAATTAAAAAGAGAAAGCTGGCAACAGGACACGGCGAGGCTACTCTCATGTTCCATCCATACAATTGACTGGGGGCTCCCTGGACGTCGGGGGAAAAGATTCTCTGGCGCCCAATGGCGAGGCACTTAGTAAGAAGAAGATATCCAATGTACGAGGCGCTGGGGAGCGGGAGCGGCAGGGGGTGGAGTGGGGGTGGGGGTGGGTTCTCTCAAGTCAATAATATTGACTGACGATGTCTCTACTCTTTCAGCACAGGGATGCAGAGGTTTCTTGTTGAGAAAGCAGAGGAGAGAAAGAGAGAGAGAGAGAGAGAGAGAGAGAGAGAGTGAGAGAGACTGTGGAAGAGTGTGGGATATTATATAGTCAGTGAGCTTGATAAGGGCAGGCTGGTGTCCAACGCGTTCTTTCCAGACTGAATCACAGTTTACCTTTTTCCACCAGAGAATAGGCCCAATCACTTCCATATGAGATTCTGAATACACACCCCCACACACATATATGAACACAAACAGACACAACACAGGCACACACTCACACACACACTCACACGCGCCAGCCCCAGATCACAAGCATGCATCACAAGCATGGAAGCTCAAATGCACCTGTTTAGACAGACACACATATTTATCTCTTCATGCATGCACACAGGCACCTGTACACACACACACACACAGACACACACACACACATGCACAAACATAACACACTTCCATAAAGGCTAGTTTCCTGGTCCTCGTATGTCATATTTTCTAATTAACAGCACTGCTCTGTCAACATCACAAAGTCCTTCTGAAAAGAACGAAACAAAAAAAAAAAACAACATCAAATAAAACTAGCATTCTTGACCAGCCCTATATCATAATTACTGGATTAACTTCATCCATGTTCTGCAAGCCTTAATCTGCATCAACGTAATCAATGTGAAGTGCCAGGAAAGATTATGCCCTCTGTGTAAACAGCTGTCTCTCCTGTCTTTGTTCTGCTCCACTGAGAAACAGCGCTAAACCCTTACGGTAAGAAAAACAAGGTTTGATTCCAGTTCACATTGGGTAAAGGCCACCTGGGGGTCACTTCTCCAACCCACATCTTCTCAAGCAGACGAGAAAACCTCCAGTACAAAGGACCCAGATGTTTTTTGTTTTTACACTCAGCAAAAGTCTTTAAGACAGCTATAATGAACTTAAATGTACTTTCCCGTTTTCTGTTGGCTAAGTCGGACGGGAGCCCGCGGCTTCTGAAGGCGGCAGGGAGAGAACATGCCGACCTCTATACGGCTTGGGGAGGTTTGATTCTGCTCCATACTCACTGAGGTTTTTTTCCTGCTCTTTAAGGACTGAGAGGGATTATTTCGAAAAGGAAAACGGTCCAAATGAAAGTTTAAGGATGGGAAGGCTCCCTGAAGTGGAGTTAGGAGATTGGGGGGTGAGATGGGATGGGGTGGGGGGGTGAAGTGTGTGTGTGTGTGTGTGTGTGGTGTTTTCTGAGTGGTGTCGGCATGCCAGTGGCAGGCACGTCACCACATATCCCTTGCGAAAGCCATGCAAGCAGAAACACACATAAGCTGGACCTGATCCTGCAGTGTGTGTGTGTGTGTGTGTGTGTGCGCGCGTTACATAAAAAAAAAACAAAAACATGTTTCATAAGTAAGTTAGAAAAGAACAAGGCCAAGATCTGCACGTATGTGTGCTCTAGTTCAGGTAGGGAAGAAAAATGAACAATGTTAGCCTTGCAAGAACACTACTAAGAATTTGTTTTGGCTTTCCTGTGTTAATGTGAACATTATGACAAGTGTTAAACAGTAAACATATGTATAATCAACAAATAGAGGCTCCTACATCCATACTGGCATTTCTGCTCAAATACTGCAGCACAAGACACCAATAGCCTCTCTGACGAGGATCCTTGTTCTGATTGGTTATCTCCCAGCCTGTGGACCAATGAGAGTACACGGAATGTTTAAATGAAGTTTTTATTTTGTGTCTCTTACCTGTATGAGCATCCAGCTAAACTGGCTGAGGTGGAAATAATGGAAGAAAAGAGCCAAGGCAGCACAGCTGTCCTCCGAGAACAGACGACCCCGAAATACAGACACCAGGAAACAGATCTGACGAAAAGGAAGACACAAAACGTGTTAGCAAGGCCTTGTCTCATGGTCACAGACAGACAGACTCTCTCTCACACACATACACATACACATACACATACACACACACACACACACACACACACACACACACACACACAAAATGTTTCACTCACTCATTTATTTGGTGGCATTTCTTTTTTAAGGTCAACACAGTCTTGCTTATTCTATGTCTTACTCTAGCTTCATTGCTAAATAAATTATAAATTTATATAATTTTATTATATATATTTAAACAGCTGCCACTGTAAAATATACATATTTCAGTGACATTTCGAAGGAGAACTGTTATATCACAAGCAGAAGTGAGCGCCAATCAAGGGCCCACATATTTCACACATGGTCAAAAAGTTGCTCTTGTCCTCAGCATTAAACTCATGAGGGAGAGAGAGAGAGAGAGAGAGAGAGAGAGAAAGGGAGAGAGACAGAGAAAGAGAGAAAGTGACGCTATCAGATTCCACCTCAGTGCCATAAAAACTGTGAGGGCAGCTGTGTTCTCCTGAGGGAAAGCATGGCACAATGATGCCAACCATGCAACTCATCTGCTCTTACACAATGCACACTCTGCGCCAGGCAGAAAGCCAGTGCTTCGGGCACTGCCAACAGGGCGAGAGAGAGAGAGAGAGAGAGAGAGAGAGAGACAGAGAGACAGAGACAGAGAGAGAGAGAGAGAGAGAGAGAGACTGTGTCTCCTGAGACTACCTATTTTAATGCTCTAGGCAGCTGGGTCATTTTCAATAACACAGTAATTATAAGATGACCAATGGGGTCAGGCCAGGCAGTGAGGGCAGGCCTTAGGATTGGCAGAGGGTTTTTTCTCCCCCCAGTATAAAATTCTCTTTAACTGCTTGCTTTTTCTTTTCTCTCAGAGGCTTTCAATTCTTCAAATCTGTCTGTCTGTCTGCCTGTCTGTCTATCTGCCTGTCCAGGTTGAGATACGTGTTCCTGCTCATGCCCCTACAGTAGATTCCCCTCACTCCTAAAATCTGAAAGTGAATCACTGTAATTGTAAGGTTAAAGTACAGTCCCTTGACTTTAATTTAACACTTCAGTGACAAGTGTTTTATCAATTTACAGAGCTTTATTGACCACATGGAAGAAAGTGTCTTTAAAAAATGCATATTATCACATCTTTAATCGGTGTTTCCAAGCCTAATCAAATGTTGGTATAATTGTGTCCAGTGTCCTCTCTCTCTCTGTCTTTCTCTCTCTCCCTCGCTCTCTGTCCCCCTCAATCTCTGTAGCCTCTTTCATAGGAGAGACCCAGAACATTTCCAGATAAAATTTTCCAGCAATGCTGGTCGTTACCCCCTTTCACACTTGTGCACCGTTCCTAGAAAATTGCTGGGACAAGTGTGTTCACACATGAAATGGAAATTCCGGAAAAGAAGAATGTGATGAGGTCTAATTTACACGACAGGAGATACTTTGTTTTGAACAAATTTCCTGGTTGAACCTGCTATGAGCAAGTCATTGGGCAAACACATCATCAGAAACATTACCCTCTTATCCAGCAATTTTATGTTCACACGTGAGTCCATTTGGAAATTTCTGGAGACATTACCAGGTCTTTTCTGGAAAATTGCACGATCAACTTATCCCGAATTCCGACTCAACTTTTCTGGAATTTCACACATAAATCTGTTCCTAAAATTGCCAGAACGATCACTGATAAAGCTGCATCTGTGAAAGCGGCGTCTGTCTCGTCTATGGGTTTTAGCCAGAGACACAAAGAAGACAGCACACCTGATAGTCATCTAGATAACTGAGGACTGGACCATGTTAACTCTGAGAGCACAGTGTCAGAGCAAACTATCCTGAACCTAACACATTAATCTTGTTCATTTTTGTCACCATCATTTTTATCTTCATCATCATCGTCATCATCGTCATCAGCATCGTTGTGAAGCGAACTATGCCTCTCATTGTTTCAGCTGTCGTCATAATCATTCATTGTCGCCAACAGCCATCAACATATGCAAACAAGTATGAGTAAACAAGTGCTTTTGGGACTAGGGTGGGGTTAAAATATGCTAGTCATCTAAGGTTTACCCATCAGAAAAATGTGTTGATGTAATTCTGGGGGAAAACAAAGTGGAGAGCACGTGATGTATGTGTCTGTAGTGTACACAAACCTAGACATTTTTGCTGTGTTTGAGACAAAACTTTAAATACCGTCCAGGTGCGAAGTTACATAACTCCCATGCCACTCTGAGGCAGAATGAGTTTGACAAATGGGTGGAGTAATTATACAACCCCAGGAAGGTCGAAGGTCAAAGTTCAATTCTCAAAATGCTGGACAGCCCTGAATTAATTATAGTTTGGGAGGTACTTCTGGTCATGAAAAAAAATCACCGACTTCACCATAAGTAGGCTTTGATTTTCTCAATACACTGCCAAAATAAGAGAGCTCCTAAATGGGCATATCATTCTGTCCCTGAGCACAGATTTTCAGGTTAAACAGATTGCGTTACCTCATGATTCATTCACCTAAATCATAACAAGAACCTAAATTTGTTTGACCTTTCCCGTACGGTTACGACAGCGTAATTGTCTGGAAAGTGATTTCAGTGGAGACAAAAAAAATGACTGCAAACATGCCTTAGAGCTTCAACTGCTCTGGATCTGACTTTAACCGTGCAATCTGCTGAAACAGGCTGTACCTTCCAAAGTAAACATGACTGTGACTGCCTCTCTCTCTTGCTCTCTCTCTCTCTCTCCCTCACTCTTTTGCTCTCTTGATGGAAGGTCTGAATGGAGCCTGTATGAGCCGTTTCAGAAAAACTTCTCAGTTGAAAATTTGCGGAGCTTGCGGAAAGCGCAATATCGGGTGATGTGAAGGTAATTTCCGGCTGGTCTTCCCAAATTGGAGTGGCGTGACTAAGATGGCCAGAACGGGAAGCAGAGGAGGGGTAACCTAAAAACTCGGCCCCCTGACCAGGTGGATGCTGGGAAGCATGATTCCGGCCAGCGGCGATCTGGCTGGCAGGGGATGTGCCCGTGCCAAGTCACCGATGCAGATTAGTCATCGCAGACACACAGTAGGGAGTTTCCCTGTGGACCCGTACTAACACTGTACCTGTGTTCCCATTACATCTCTTCCCAACACGGTTTCCACACCCTAACTTCCTCATCATGGAGCACCAGAGGGTAAAGTTACACACGCAAATATGAAGTATCACATTAAATATCTTTTGCTAAGAGTTCATTAGCATTAACCAAGATATTGCCTAAAAAAATACCCTTTTCTTAACATTGATCAGCATTTGCTAAAATATCAATCAAAATATCTTTTGTCTACAACATGTTATAGCTTCTGCAACACACATTTGAATGTCATGTACGGATTATTAGCCCTTGAACTAGGTTTTCACCAGAAGCAATTTGAGGGAGTGACAAGAGGTGAGACCTGTTGTTCTAAACAGTCAGGTCCACAGAAAAACAAGAACATGCAAATGCGTATAAATATTTCCCCATTCCTCATTCTATTTGGGTGGGAAAAAAAGAACATGCTAAGGTCACGCGAGGCACATAACTCAACCTTTAAGAGAAGGCCTCTGTGACAGACGGTAATGGGCGAAACATGTTTGGACAGGAGCCTTTCTCCTCCAGGCTTAACCCTGGGGACAGGTCAGGCAAGGGCTGGGCGGCTACTCACGCCACATCTGCTTACGCACTTTCCACTCTTTCAGTTGATTACATCAGTAATAGTAGACTTCGCCTGGTTAAGGGGGGGGGGGTACTGTCTCCTCCCCCCCTTCCTATAATGACCTTTTTGGCCGTCTCTTTGGCCCATGATCAATGGAAACGTCTTACATAACGACACCAGTAGTGGGAAAGAGCTGGCATGGCAGAAGCTGGTACCAAGAGCTGAGCCCGCATAAAAGGATCCGAACTATCACAAACCAGGCATCCAAACACACACAAGTCAACCTGGTATGTGTTTGCTGCTGGCCCCTGTGCCCTTATATCAGCCTTAATAGGTGTAAATACAGGTGAGTAGGGCCTAAGGATCTCCCCCCTGCGTGAGGACTAAACTGAAGGCAAGTTCTCTCGTCTATACACCAGCCTTGGGCTACCAACAGCCTTTGATGACACAACTTAGAGGTTGGGTGGGGGTAGGATTTGGGGTCGAGGCCAGGAGGGCTTGAGCTCTGGGGGAGGTGTGTGTGTGTGTGTGTTGTGGGGCGATCAGGTCTCTGGCTAGAGGATTAGAGACATCTAGTACTGGGACTGGCCAGTGTGGGATCATGCCTTTTCGAGCACTGGGAAAGATGGCAAAAATGAGCCCTGCCATGTAATTCGAAGGACCTGTGAGAGTTTACATAAGGAGAAGCTCATAGCTGTGGTTATCTGGGGAATGTCTTAAAATAGCCAATCCAAAAGCTGTTTTATATAGGGCAGATATGGTGTATCATACACAACACAGGTGCAAAAAAAAGAACATAAGCTCTGAATGAGAGCGAGAGAGAGAGAGAGAGAGAGAGGGAGAGGGAGAGGGAGAGGGAGAGGGAGAGGGAGAGGGAGAACGAGCCAGAGGCAAATAGAGAGATAAAATAAGAGAGTCAGAAAAGAAGAATGAGAGAGGGAGGGAGAAAGAAAGAAAGAGAGAGAGAGAGAGAGAGAGAGAGAGAGAGAGAGCAGTATCAGGTTGGGCAGAGAAACACGTACGTGACAAAGGCGGGGTGTGATCTTGTTCCCAGCACAGCTTTTCATACAGTTGAGTGCTGAGAGCCTGTGGACACACCCAGGCCAGAGATCCTGCTATGACTCATGCTTAGCTACTCTCAGATCACAACTCAGCCTCCGAACAAGAGCTCTGACCGACACAGTACCAGCCCAGACAGGAGTGCGTGGAGAGAACTGAGTTTTCAGCCTGTGTACCTCAGCCTCAAAGAAAAACAGACAGTCTGTTCCAGTAAGAGCATTTTCACTGGCAGGTCAAGGATAACCTATCATACTTTCTTTCTTTGTTAATGACACCACCTGCTCTTTAGTCTGCTTGAATGATTCAAATGAAAAAAAAATTGCTGGCTCTTCTAAAGAGTAACATTTAAATTGTGGCCTAAGGTACAGTGATGAGCGCTTCAGTCCCAGTTAAGTCAAAAGGCTTGGGTGCATTTAAGGGCGGAATCGCCGTTGCCAAGGCGACAAAGCAATTTTTTTTTTGCTATACAGTACCTGTTCAGAGAAGGACTGAATTTGGACACCTCTGCCCACAGATGAGCCTTTGTGAACTTTGGGAACTTTTTTTTTTATGGGAGAAGTACCTTCCCTTATGTAAAGGAGACAGGCAGACTGATCCTACAGGCAGCTTTCCATTCAAATGAATCAAATGTGTGAAATTCAGTGCCACTCTTTTGGATGTGTATATAAAGAGAACAAAATGTCCAGGTCATTCATTTATAAAGAAAGCCCCCTCAAAAAAAAAAAAAAAGCTTAGACTACAGCCCTCCTGCTGTCAGATTATACAAAAACGTCATATGCCCCATAATACACAATAAGCTCTGACTAGCAAACCCCCCCCCCAACCAACCAACCAACCAACAAACAAAAACAGGGCTGTAATGTACCTCAGAGCTAATTTTCCAAAATGCTTTTGCCTAGCAGTCAGAAAGCTAAAACAGACATGCACACATATACACACACACACACACACACACACACACACACACACACACATTACTTCGCGATTTAGAATCCTTATCTATGTGACTAAATGGTTGGGGGGAAACTATCTCCACATTGTAGTCTTGTCAGATAAAGAACTGGGGGCTGGGGTGGGGGGTGATACCAGGGCTTTGGATTAGACACTGGCCTCCCTACAGACCAAGGAGACGGCTAGCCTGCTTCCTTTGTGTGGGACTACATATGTGTTTGTCATCAAACTCCAAGGCCACAGTGTCTCTCCCCGAGGTTTACCATTGGACGACTCCACAGAGTCCTCAAAGCTATCAGAGACCTCCTTTATGCTGTCGATGACACGTGGTTGGCTGTTCTATTTTGTTACCAGTCAACATGAGCTGGCTGAATGTGTTGTCTGTTTTCATGGATTTGACTTTTTTTTCGGCCTAAATTGTTTTGTCTGCTTCGGTGAAAAAGAAAAAAGAAAAAAGAGAAAAGAAAAAGCTGTGACAGAGAACGAGAGCAGCTGAGGAGCAGTGTGTCTGTGTGACGTTTAACACTCATTTTCACACTGTCCGTGAACACATTAAGAAGAAAAAGGCAAAGCTATGACAAAAATCAGCTGTCCTTAAACTTCATCTGAAGTGTTTCAAGACGCCAATTAGACAAATAAACATCTCACAGCAGACTTGAAAATCAGCCACTTTTCACCATAAGACAGTTTGAGTTCTTGGAGTTTGTTGAATTAATTATGAGATATCTCATTCATTAATTTTGAAAGTGAAAGATGATATAACTGGCAGAGTTTCAAGATGTACATTAGCTGCATTATGTCATTCATGTTCTTGGAGAATCAATATGTTTCTCCTAATGACAGGAGGCTAATAATAGGACCGGCGACCAAAATGACATCATTAGGTGCCGAGTCACGTCTGCCAGAGATCCAGCTTCAGCTTCAGCCTGGCCGTCCGAATCTTTCTCTCTCTCGCTCTCTCTCTTTCTCTCTCTCTCTCCCCCTCCCCTCTCCCCTCCTCCTCCTCTACCGGTCTGAACTAGCTTGTTCCAGCCTCAGCAGCATCGTGGGTGTTTCCTTAGCTGCTTTTGTTCAGGGAGAGAAAAGGAGGGAGAGAGAGAGAGTGAACTACTGGCACAAACTGCACGGCACGCAAACCCTCCTCCCTCCTTTTCCTTCCTTTCTCCCTCTCTCTCTCTCTCTCTCTCTCTCTGTCTCTCTCTCTCTCTGTCCCTCACATCCCTCAGCACAGCACCGTAAAGTACAATCCATCACTCCATCTGACTGTGCTCACATCATCACTTTACATATATGCCACACTGATATATTTGCATAAAGTTACATGTGTTGGCGGTGTAGGAGTGCTTTTTGTTTGCCTGTGTGTGAGCGTACATGATTTTGGCATGTTTGCTATGGTGTGTAGGGGTTGCATGTTGAAAGCAGGTCATATGGTAATGTCCGTGTTGGACGTGGGTTAGTGGGACAGTATGGGATTGCTCCATCTGACACACGACTATGGTGTTCACGTGACCTCCCTCCTGCTCTGCTCACAGAGGAGGAGGAAGAAGGAGAAGAAGAAGAAGAAGAAGTAGAAGAGGAGGACAAAATCACTTAGCTGCAGGCAGTTTCAGGAGAGGAAATCAGAGAAAGGTGATATAAACGACTGCATCATTTCTCGTCATAGATTTCAACCAGACGAGGCCACAGGAAATGACTTGCATTTTCATTTACACAAGAATGGAGAAATAAAGTGCAACATAGGAAATAAACCTTTTTTTTGTTTGTTTGTTTGGTTGGCTGTTTTTTTTTTTTTTTTTTTACAGAACAGTTCCTGACAGAGGCATGAGTCTCTTAGCCTAGTTTAATAAATCTGTTGGTATTAGCATGGGCCAGGCCATAATTTCTTCAGACTGGTGCTTACAGTATGTGAATAAGGATATCTGATACTACAGTTTAACACTCTGGGCTCTTCCATCATCCCAACTACACAACTATTTAAAGAGAAGTATAACAGCAAACTTGAAACTGCTTCATTCAACATTAACCAATGAGTAAAGAGTATGAACAAGTGCTGTTTCAATGGATCTAATCATTCATGAGAAAAAGAAACAGGGAGAAGGCTCTGACTGAGCATTCTCATGTTTCAGATAATAAATATCAGATTTGTTTTCTGTTAATCATTGTCCCACGTCTTTTGGGAAAGCAGCCCATGCCACGGGCTTTAAAGCCCTGGCTGCTGATGTTTCACTCACAAACACGGCTACAGCGGTTTGACGTGGACGTCTCACGCGAGAGAGAGAGAGAGAGAGAGAGAGAGAGAGAGAGAGAGAGACGTCTGTTTGGATACGGGTGTCGTCAGAAGTCGAGGCATTTAAGCAAAAGCATCAGCTCTGAGATGCTTTTTATCTCATAGTGTGAGTGATATTCATACTCTACCACAAGCTGCACTGAAAGGCCCTCTTCCTCTGTCTTGTCAAAGGCCTCTGAGTGTGTTTTGTGGCAGGCAAAGTTTGCAAAGACATCGGTGAAAGAGAGAACAGGGCCAAGTCTCTGTTTAATATACACACACTGATTGAGAGTTGCAGGAAAACAGTCCTGGCATGTCAATGTTTACACTGTCTGCTCGCTATCTCCTGTTTTTTTTTTTTTTTAATGAAAAAAAAAAAAACAGCTGCCTACCACCTCCACAGTATTGGTCAGGAACTCATCTGTTTTCTCTGTTGCATACAATTCTGAACAGACACTAATTAGATCCACTCTAAGTGGACCACAAATACTTCATTTAATCCACAGCTGTGGAAATTTCAACAGAGTATATCTAAAAAAAAACAGCTCAAGACCAACAGTGAGTCACAAACAGACGAGATGGGCTCTTCAGTGGATGACGATTATCAAGCTGAAGAACGTGGCCCTTGACGTTTCTGAGTGAGTAGATACACATCACAATTACTCACAGCATTCCCAGTATTATAACCACACTCAGTATTACAATATTATAACATTTCACTGTATTTCCAGCCCCTCGTTGACTGCAGCGAGCAGACTCCCTTCTGTTGAAGAGAGCCTCCCTCAGAAGATTCTAGAAATCTGATAAACCTGAGTTATTTGTACTGGCCCAGGCTTTTCTGCAGTTGTCTATGTTGTGGCCTCAGGTCCATGGTGACTAGCAGTAATGACCACAGTGCTGGCTATCAGCATTACATTGTTTTCTTCAGGCTGAAACAGACACTGTCGCCATGACGAAACGCAAGTGACTATGGTAACAACCACCAATTGTCCATCAACACTCCAGCAACTGTGTAGATGGACTGTTTATCAGCTGATAAGCAAAGTAAACAATCTAATGAGTCAATTAAGTGTTTAGATTTTACTCAAATGCATTAGAGGTCTTTGTTCTCTTACACTGACAGGAAGAAAGAACGAAAGGAGAGATTGAGAGAGAGAGGGAGAGAGAGAGAGAGAGAGAGAGAGACTGTTTGATGTTTAAGTTTGACATTGATTCTGTCCAGGGGACCGGATTCTAAAGGCTGTGAGGAGGTGGACATGTTTGAGTCTTGTAAATAGCTTTAATAAATTTGCATAAGCAGAGTGGATACACGTGAAGCTTACACATCAATAAAACAGTCATCACACAGTAGAGAGTGAACTATGGATTTTACAATACCAAATCAGTCAGACAGTGAACTGATGCTGATTCTAATACTGTGTAATGACCATCCTAAACCAGGTTGCTTTCTGTAGAATTAAAGAGAGAAATTAGAACCAGGACATCCTTACTGTGCTTTACACATGCAGAGTAATGTTGAGTATATGATGACTATATGAAGACTTTTCTTATATACAGGTTTGTGACACTTGCACTGATCATAGTGTAAGCTAAGAACCTTGGGCTATTCTCACCCAAGCTCTCTATACATTAATACAGAAACCAGGTCAATATCTAAACAACCAAATGAGGGAGATAGTGCAGTAATCTTGGTTGGCTTTGTAAAGCTGGATTAGTAACTCCATTCAAATGCATTTTATAGGACTCAGTTATTGATTTGCATTAATCCACTCCATGTGCATTTGTGCCTTTATAGACAATGGCTCTTTCCTCCTTCAGCTTCTTACTTAAAACTATTTTATTGTTGGTAGGAATGACAAAAAATCCTGATCTGAGTAAATGTATGAACATCACCTACCAGCATGGACCTTCTAATATTGCTCTATGTAGGATCTCTCTAAGGTAGTCCTGTATATTGCTCATTGTCTCCCTCTGAGAAGATAATAGGTACAGAGTAACCCCTACTGGTCAAAGAGTGTAACTGCTTGGAAAAAACAGGGAAGCTACAGGGTTTCCTGTAAATGACTGTCTCGAAAAATAAACTGAAGTGCGATCAAGTCTGTGTTTATCAACTTATTTAAATTTCCTCTCAATTTGTTTATGTAACGGCGGGATTTACGTGCATGCGCTTGCCGTCAAGGACACTGGGGGCTATTTCGTTCGTCTGTTGATGCGATGATATGATGTTGTTTAAACGAAAGATCCTGGGCTAGAGTGTCAATGCCTCTGTACCGGACACAGACGCGTTCGAATAGGAAGATAAAAACAATAGTGTGAACCCTTAAAATAGCATTGGGATCTTTAATAAAACACTTTTTAATGACTTCCTTTCCCACACATCCCAGCATATCCTGGACTTTCCTGGAAACTTGGCAGCACAATTGTCTCACTTCATTGTGGACAGCCAAATCTAGCTTTCTCTTTTCTCTGTAAGCCCTGCATAGTGCACATATACACCAGTGGGATATTCCATGCCTGGAAACAAGGAGACGCATAGGTGGCCATCTTGGTTGAGTGTGTTGAAATAAATAAAATTCTGATTCACTCTCTGCTTTAGTGTCTGACTCATAAAGATTAAACCCAATTCAATTTTGGGAAATGAGAGATTTTAAATTTCCTGTTTGCGGTCGTAGTTAAGAAGAAGTAATCACAATTACCTCTGTCAGATTTATGACAGGTATCACAAGCCAAAAAATAAAAACCACAAGGAAGAATGTCGTAATCAACATGTGAGTCATTGTTAATTTGCATATAATGATGTTCGTAAGGTAAAGAAAAACTTGGAACAAAACCAGACTGAACTGAATGACATATGCAGCCAAGGAAGAGCGTACGGCGACGAAAAAAAAAAACCCCTCAAAAAGTTCACGTGACCAAAGGTTGAAAAAGGAGGACCGTCGCTCCATAAACAAATATCCGCGGTTCCAATCTCCTGCTCTGCATCGCCTGTTCTCCCGAACCCTGTCAACGAGGCGTTGCATTCCCACACTGTCCCAGATTCACCATAGTCAATAAACACACGCGACGATCGCAGCAGTCAGGTCAACCTGGAGTTTAGCCTCCCTCACCCTCCAAAGTTCAACCTTCACAGAACATTCACACAACACGTCTTTCCAAAAATAGAGTGCCCCTGTGCCCGAGGCTAGGGGTGCACGAGAGGGCTGTGTTTGAGGAGGGCTGCTGACAGTTGGGGCTGACAGGGGACACACACAGACAGGCCCGCTACACTCTGGAGAGCGAGGTGCTGAACAGTCCGTACGAAAAACAAAACCACAGCGGGGCTGGCTTCAGTTACACTCCTCAACTCACAAAACAACACAAATTACAGTTATCCGATCGCGTCAGATGCCGGTAAGTTTCATTTCAGCCCTTGGGACCTCCACGCTGACGTTTGTTGACCGCGGTAGTGAAGTGATTGTTCCTGGTTCTGGTCTTTTTACCACTATGGTTGTGTAAGATGGTGTGGTTCGGATAATTCGGCATGAAGAGGTTGATCATCTGCATAAACTGCAAAATTGCAGCCACGGTTCAGAATGCTCACATGTTCAAATCACATATCTTATGAGTTATTATCATGTCAGGTAGTGCAAGTCTCATAGACACACACTGTCATACACTGACATTATTAGCTGGTTATAACAGCGATCATAAAACTGAAACTACATTGTGTATTGTCATAAAATGCTTAGAAATACTCAGAAGTTCAGCCTCACTCAAATGATAAATGATCTGATCTAAACTGTTCATATCCTATAGAATGTGTACATTAAAAAATTTGTCTCAAAAACATGAAGGGTCGGTTTTCACTAAAGTTAGGTGTAAAAAATTGTTTACCATTCAGGACAAGAAGACGATGACATGTTTGAAAGGCAAAGAGCAATCAAATATCTGTGGAAAACAAATCTCTGGAAGCAAATCCAGCAAAACAGCGAAATGTGGAGAATTTGCCAGCTGTTTGATTAGGTTGATCAATCCATCATTCATGGGCGAGCTCCAACGATTTCTCAGTAATCTAGAAACTCCACATTAGTACAGATCATTCAACAAGAGTTGAATGAACCTTACATATTGGCATAGCAGTGGCACTGAATGAGGAACACAGCTGCGCGTGTAGTGGAAACTGATAATTATGCCAAAGGACACATCAGCTTTCTGCCTCTGTTTGAAGAGCTTTTTCTGGAAAGAGAGAAAGAGTTCAAGGCCCAAAAGAGTGCTCCATTTTTGGGTTTGCTGTTGGTGGGCAAAGTCTCTCCCCTGGCTAAAAGACAACATGGTCCGAGGTTCCAGAAGGGCATAGTCTGTTACACACACACATACACACACACACACACATACACACACACATGTACAGATGATATGCTCATGCATAGTGTGTGCAATTGAGCAAAATGCTTTGGAAACACATGGCAATAAGCGCAGGCGTGCCATACAGAGAGCAATACTCCAAGCTGACACAGAAATACAGATAAAAACCCCCACAATGCTCTCCACTCTGTCTCAAATAAAATGAAGAAAAATGTTGAATATCCCCTCTGTGACTCGACTGTTGTCAGAAACTATGGGGATATTTTGTCTTTCATGGGCAAAGAGGTGTAATTGTCCAGTCATTTCCTCTAATATGGTATGGAGGCATCACCTAGTATGGTCTAGTTATGGTGTAGTACAGCATGGTATGGTTATGGACTGGCATAGGTATGGTAAAGGTGTGGTTTGGTACAGTTATGGCAGTGGTATAGTTATGATGTGGTGTAATTATGGTGTGTGAGTATGATTTTGTAGTTATGATATGGTACAGTTATGGCATGGTATAGTTATGATGTGACATAAACAGGGTATAGTTACGGTATGGCACAGTTTTGAAGTGGTATAGTTATGGTATAGTATAATAATACGGTGTATAGTTCTGATACAGTATAGTTATGGTATGGTTTCATAATACTGTGTATAGTTATGGTATGGTATAATACTACTGTGTATAGTTATGGTACAGTATAGTTATAGTATTGTATAATAATACTGTATGTATAGTTCTGATACAATGTAGTTATAGTATGGTTTCATAATACTGTGTATAGTTATGATATGGTATAATACTACTGTGTATAGTTATGGTACAGTATAGTTATAGTATTGTATAATAATACTGTATGTAGTTCTGATACAGTATAGTTATGGTATGGTATAATAATACTGTGTATAGTTCTGATACTGTATAGTTATGGTATGCTATAGTGGGGTATTGTATAATATGGTATAATAATAATGTGTATAGGTATTGTGTAGTTCTGATGCAGTATAGTTATGGTATGCTATAGTTTGGTACTGTATAATATGGTATAATAATAATGTGTATAGTTATGGTGTAGTTCTGATACTGTATAGTTATGGTATGCTATAGTGTGGTATTGTATAATATGGTATAATAATAATGTGTATAGTTATGGTGTAGTTCTGTTGCAGTATAG
The DNA here is from genome assembly GCF_902362185.1 of Chanos chanos. Taxonomy (NCBI): domain Eukaryota; kingdom Metazoa; phylum Chordata; class Actinopteri; order Gonorynchiformes; family Chanidae; genus Chanos; species Chanos chanos. The sequence continues at coordinate 48,293,601 of NC_044495.1, forward strand.
TTATGGTATGCTGTAGTATGGTATTATATAATATGGTATAATAATAATGTGTATAGTTATGGTGTAGTTCTGATACTGTATAGTTATGGTATGCTATAGTGTGGTATTGTATAATATGGTATAATAATAATGTGTATAGTTATGGTGTAGTTCTGATGCAGTATAGTTATGGTATGCTATAGTGTGGTATTGTATAATATGGTATAATAATAATGTGTATAGTTATGGTGTAGTTCTGATGCAGTATAGTTATGGTATGCTATAGTGTGGTATTGTATAATATGGTGTGGTATCATAGTGTTCATACATTCCGTTCATAAAAACGGTCCCTCTTCCAGAGGCAAGTACACTTATGAAAGCTTGGGCCGGTCTCCATCAGAAAAAGAAAAAAAAAAAACAGCCCAGAGCAGTGAGAGGCTGTGTCATCTCGCTGTCTCAAATGTGAGGTCAGGCTGAAGAGCCATGAAAAATGTACCTGCCTCCACTCCCCCTGTGTCCTCTCACTGTCACTGCACAACCACGGCAATGATAGAGAGCAGCAGAAAATAGCAAACAGACAATTAATTCAGCACCCCCATTACAGCCAAGGGAGGCATGGGCCAGAATTTACACGGTTACGCAACAGTCGGTTGCAGTGAGTACACGGTATAGTGTTACCTCTCCTCTGGAGGCCTCTTGCCTCTGGTCCACAATATCAGATTAATAGAGCGGTGCACTGTGATTAGTAATTAGCCCCGTGGTTAGTCATGGCTTGAAAGACAAGGGGTCTTGACCCCTTGCAAAAGCCTGAGTCCAGTTTAAACCAGTTTATACGCTTGTAAATGGGCACTGTGACAGTTGGACTAAGCATGTATGTCAGAGTCTTTAAGAAGCGTGGTGTTAAATTAGATTAGACTGAGAGAATATTGCCATGCTTGATTTACAGGGACTTGACCATAACACTACCCCCAGTCATCTCCTCTAATCTAATCTTAATCCTGGGACCATCACACTGTCTGCAATCACTTGGTCCAGCTTGTGTTGCTGAGAAGATATTACACACAAACACACACACGTCCCAGAGAGAGAGAGAGGGAGAGAACAGGAAGGAAAAGAGAGGGGGCTAGAGAGCACCAGAATTCTTTTCCTTTTCTTGACTTTCTCACACACACACACACACACACACACACACCCTTTCTAGCGCTGCGTCGCGTTTGACGTCATTCTGGGCCATCGCGTCAGCCTCTGTTTATTGATTTATTGTGAATGAGGGTCAAGCGTAAAGCATCTGGGATACCACAGACTGAAGGAGAGCCACTGTTACAGTCAGACTACCGTGGGTAAAAGCTTTGACCCGTGAAACATTTATAAACCAGTCAAAGAAAAGCCAGACGACAGCATTACGAAACTGTCACACCTTCCCCTGACCAGGGTCTGTGTCTGTTCTCTCTCTCCGCCAAACCTCACTCCAAACTGTCCTTATCCCGTTCTTGTCAACGTCAAATATAAATAAAAGCTTTTGGATAGCGGAAGAAGGACGTTTCCAAAACACAGTGTTCCCGATCTCTGTTCTTCATCCTCTTCCCCAGAACTAAACTAAATATTCCATATTTGTATAACTTAATACTTCTACAATGTATGTGTATCAAGGATTTTTGTGTGTCTGTGTCTACATGCGTGAATGTCTCCGCATGTGTGTGTATGTGTGTATGTTCATGCGTACATGCGTGTGTGTATGTAGGTCTGTTTATGTAAGTATGTACGTGTGCTTCTGTGCATTTGAGCACATCCTCCTTCTGTTCGTGAACAATTGATTCTGTTTATGATTTCCCGCCACAGACGCAGTTTAGTAACTTGTGTGACTGAAACAGGTCAGAAAAATGTGCGTAGATACAGTTTAGTAATTTGTGTGATTGAAACAGGTCAGAAAAATGTGCATAGATACAGTTTAGTGACTTGTCTGATTGAAAGAGGGCAGAAAAGTTAGTATGGATATAGTTTAGTGACTTGTCTGATTGAAAGAGGGCAGAAAAGTTAGTATGGATATAGTTTAGTAACTTTTGTGACTGAAACAGGTCAGAGAAATGTGCATAGATACAGTTTAGTAACTTGTCTGATTGAAAGAGGGCAGAAAAGTTAGTATGGATATAGTTTAGTAACTTGTGTGACTGAAATAGGTCAGAAAAATGTGCATAGATACAGTTTAGTAACTTGTCTGATTGAAAGAGGGCAGAAAAGTTAGTATGGATACAGTTTAGTAACTTGTCTGATTGAAAGAGGGCAGAAAGGTAGTATGGATACAGTTTAGTAACTTGTCTGATTGAGAGAGGGCAGAAAAATTAGTATGGATATAGTTTAGTAACTTGTCTGACTGAAACAGGTCAGAAAATGTATGTTGCTACTTCAAAGCAGCCCTTTAAAAAAACTGAGTTGGATGAGATGAAAAATGCCAGACTGAAAGAAACATCCATTTCTGCAGAAACCCTGAATAATCTGACTGTGGTCTTCATGCATAATCTTAAACTAACTATCAGGAGTGCATTTTTCATAACATACTCCTTTTTTCAAGAAGTTAGAATCAAATCCCATTATCAGAACAACAGAAAAACATTCACACTCACACACACACACACACACACACACACACACACACACACAGAGAATAATAATGATAAAACTTTCTACTAAACATATTTGACAATGTATTTGTTTGAAATAAAACCACTTTGGATATTTCTGGAGAAACACTTTTCAAAAACAAGTTTTCATGTTTTGATTGTGAAATCCTGTATCAGATAAGGAAGAAAGGGGCGGGGGGGCTCCAGTGAGAGACAATTACATAACATTCACTACAAGCCATGAAGAGGCAGTCCTGGGACAGACCTTGAATGGTAGATCTCTTTATACTGGAGCAACAGACGGGACAGTGGAAATCCACATTACGCATAACTTTAAATAAACTTAAAAACAAAACAAAACAAAACAAAAACTGCCAAGCATCCACTCAGAGTGATAGGCACTGCATGCTGCCAAACTGGCTGCTCTCATTTCACAGGAAACTTCTAGAAGTTAAATTTCACAACAAGAATAGTGACAAATGCAATGTTTCCGGAGTCGTGCTGGTAGTGTACTGTACAGAGGTACACAGAATCTGTCACAGGAGCATGGCTGTGAGTGTAACTTTAACCGGATAAGCAGTGGGTATGGGTCCATGATGGACATAGAGCAAGTTAACGATAAACAACAAAAGAGATGACACCTGTTTTCTTCAGAGAAATGGATTAATGTATTCCGTGGACACTCGCCTACATGCTGTCACAAAGCCGCGGTGCATAAAAACACACGTAGCCTCCATAACGAACATTTGCATATGCAATTTATGTTTGTCAGATTTAACTGTACCTTAAATGACTGAAACACACAGCAAATCTTTCCAAGCAATAACTGCTATATGATTTGATAAGGCCTCTATAACGTGGCCATAATGAAATTTTAAATATCCCGTAATATGTGATATACAGAGTATTCTCCACTTCCTCGTACTAGGACTCTTACTGAATAATGTCTGGTTTATGACAGAGGTTGTAATGGGAGAGGCTTCATCAGCTGTGTCAAGATGCAAATCTCTAATGTATTGTAGGCATATACGACACTTATACAATACAATACATAACAAATCAACAACTGACGTTATACAAGGCTAATAACAGGTAATATCAGCGAATATATCATTAGTGTGAAGTTCCTGCTATTTTTTTTGGTTTGTTTGTTTGTTTGTTTTTTTTGCAGAATTAAACACATCCACAAAATACCTGGATGTGTTTCTTCACATGGCTGTGCCACTTGCAAAATGAATGCTGTTTATTAGTCTCAGAACAGCCAGGAGTGTTTGAAATGAAAGTGTATTGATCTGTGTGTGCGTGTGCGTGTGTGTGTGTGTGTGTGTGTGTAACTGAACATCGTGAGTAGGCACGAAGTTTCTGTAATCCTCAGAGGTGAAAGCCGAAAGCAGGAGCACCCAATCATCCTTTTATTGCGATGTCTCTGAGATTGAGCTTGGCTTAATGTGTGTGTTATTACTGTTCATTTGAATAGCCCTGAGAGCACTAACAGACAGCGAGAGAGAGAGAGAGAGAGAGAGAGAGAGAGAGAGAGGGGAGTCAGCCTGCAGCTCCAGGTAAATTTCCACTCACTACAATCTTCCGTCGTCTTGCTGGGGTACATGTCACTACGTGTCACCTTCATTCCCACGTCTGTCAACGGGATAGTCCTGCTCTGTCCGCAGAGTGAGAGGAGCAGAGATGGAGAGAGGCCCTGTGTCTTTTCTATGCACGGGAGCTTTGTCCTCCCTCTGTAGAGCGACAGCTATCACGCACAAACACTCTTCACGGACACAGTTCCACGAATGAGACAGATAATGACCTCCATGCTCTCCGTGTGAATTCCCTGTTTTAACGACTGCAAAACGAACACAAGCCCCTCCGTACTTTACCCAGTGAAAATCAAAAACAACATTTTCAGATGCATACCACTGTCTATTGCTTATTTTAACTGCTTTCATTTGCATTTGCTGAAGCAAACAAAATGGCCAGAGAAAATAGTGTTGCCAAGGAGATAAACGCCTCGAAACAAAAGACAGGCCCGCACTGCACAGACTCAACACTGTAAAGTCTGAAGGAGCCATCAAATCTCTAATTCAAACCTTAGAGGCGGACGCATGGTGACTTTAAATTAACGACACTCTAATACACCAGAACAAAACGAATAGAGCAATTGAAAAAAAAAAAAAAAAAAAACACATACAACACAGACTACAGCACAACTTCTCAACCCCCCAACTTCTGAGAGAGTGAGAGACCCTGTAGACTCACAGAGAAAACCTGCAGACAGACAAAGAGAGAGAGAGAGAGAGAGAGAGATAAAGAGAGAGAGAGAGACAGATTTAATGTTCTCTGTACCAGGAGCTCAATTAGAGAACAATTACGGACACACCATGGCTGAAAGAAAACAGCGCCTCTGACACCGAACAGCATCATAGCGTGTGGAGTTCTAACAGGCTGCCATCACTGGGAACAATATCCTCTAAACTTTACTTTAATGGCCGCTGTTCTCCAGTGCTTCCACAGGTATGAGACAGACTGCAAATCAAGCCATGATATTTCACTCACAAAAATCTCCAGTCACACTGTTAGCTCTTTCAGTTCTTAAAGGATTCCTCCTCAGTAAAATCAAAGTGACATATTGGGGGATTTCAGTGTATCTGTGGAGCTGACAAGAAAACATGCCATACAATCTACGTGTCCTGATATTTGTATATTAATTAACCAAGAGTTTAAAACAGTCTGACTCATAGTGAAGTCAGACGTTAGGACTGAACTCAGACCCAACTTTCAAATTCTTGGACAGAAACCGTACTCCGTGCTTCTGCCTTCTAATACCGAATCTGCCGTGACAAAAACGACTGCATCCTGCAATGGAGGGAGTGGAATTTTCCGTTACGGTCCGTCGGCCGGGTCAAGAAGTAAAAAAAAAAAAAGAAAAAAAAAAAGACAATCATAGATGAGAGAATAGGAACAGCTTTTTCAGAGCATGGTTAAGTAGGATCTATGTTTGCCCTCTTCCCTCTCGTACGAGCCTCGGAGCTTTGTGGAAAATTTCCACTCCTGGTCCAGGGACCATCCTGGTTGCCGCATTTCTGCTTCTCCGTTTACGTGGATCTGTCTCCCCCCTCCTCTCCTCTGTTTTTTATGGGGAAGGGTGCTTTGACATGGTTGTGTTGTTAGGGTAACCCTAAAAGTCTCCATGGGTTACTTTTACATTTGTGTATCCTCTCGTTGAACAGTTCTTAGAAAATATTTGCCCCCCGTGTCTTGGTGTGCGTGAGAGAGAGAGAGCAAGGGAGGGAAGCAGCAAGAGCTGGGGTCACCAGGTGCGCTTACATTGGTAAATCTGTGGGCGAACCTTTCCCAAAAACCTGTCAAGGCTTTCTTACGCATATGTACCACTGTCAAGTGAAGAACGAGGAGAAACAAACAAATAAATAGAATAAATAAATAAATAAAAACAGAAGCAAAATGTTGCAATCTGGGACAATCCCTTAACTGCTCAGAGTTTCCAAAGGACGTTAACCAAGGACGTTAGTCATACGGTTAGTCATTTCATGTTTGCATATTCACAATGGTCCTGACACATACAAGAGCTCTCTCCACAACAGACTCACCACCCCTTTCCTGTCTTAATACCAACTAAAGTCCTGATCACAGACTGCTAAGGATCGTGTGCACTGCTCAGGACTGATACCGATACCGATACCAATATCGATACTGATATCAATATCAGGCAGATGCTTTGGGCTTATGTTTAGAATGATGCTGCATGTTTCATCACTGAATCACGAAATATGGTCCAAAACATTCTGAGCACACAGAAAGCTGCGGGCATAAATGTGTATTGGTGTCATACCTGAGTACCCAGACAGGCCACCATCATGTGTGTGAGCAGTTTGGCAGCAAACATGGGGAACCTTGTGCACAACACGTGGGAAATGATGGCTAAGGCAAAGCCTGAAGGTCAGACAAACAAATAGACAAACAAACAAACAACATGTTACAATATGTACTGCTCTACCTACATTTCACTGAAGTACACATCAACATCATACATCAATAATTCAAAAACAAGTTTCAAGTTTCGACTGAAACAAAATCCAAGAAATTCAATTTCCAATTTTATCTATATTTTCATGAACTTCTAGATGCTATTTTGTAAAAGAGCAGCTTTGCTCTCTGACCTGATATGCAGATGAAACCTGCGGCGTAGAAGGCCTCGTTGTAGGAGGAGAGCGAGTCGGTCTCCGCATACGCAGTGTAGACTGACAGGTGGCTGCATGTGCACTCCACAAAGTTGTCGCTATCATCCAGCACGCGACAGAACCGATCGTCTGATAACCAGCTATGTAACGGAGAAAACGTACATTACACCCGATTTAAACAATGTCTTTACACTGTTTCTCATTAGATCTCACAAGAAAAAGAGCTGTGTCATTTATTTTAACCGTCATCAACACAGCGGATAAAACACAACATTATGATTGGTAGATTTAATACGTTTTTTGTGTCTGTACAAAGATAATATTCATGTCTGAAAATATTTGAGAGATAACTTTCACGCTTGGTCTGTCGACATTCGTTTGACTGACATATAAGTTCATATGAAATGAAGGAACAGAAAGGTATAGGGAAGAAAGCAAATACATCAGCAGTTTCTGAGTGTGCTTTTGACCTTATCTTAGATTTATAAGCATTTCCGTAGGACACAGAAAAGGAAAAAAAAAAAATGGACAAGCACTCAGCCAGAGCAGCCTGTCAGTTCAGCTCTCTTTTCAGTCAAGCTTATGTAACATACAACTACTATGTCAAAATGTATAACGGATGTTTTCTGCTTACATATCAGAGTCCTGTCTACTAACAAATCTGCAGTGATTTTTCACAATAGGAACAAAAAGTTTTACAAGAAATAAAATTCTCGAGATTAAAATACATATCAAAGTCATCTCTGGCGTGAATTGTGAGGCTTTTGTTGGCCAAACCCTCATTCTCTCCTCGAATGAACTTTATTTGTCGTCAGTATGCAGGGTTATCTAAGAAGCCTATCTGGGAAAAAATTGCTTCCTGCCAAGCCAAATTCTGGAGGACTGGGAGAAACTGGGTGTACGGCCAAGAGTCCCCGTCCAAAATTCTGGAATGTCCTTCTGAACGCACATGGCAACACACAGAGACTCACACCCAATCTCAGTCGCAAAGAAAGGACAGAAATGTGTATGTGGGTGTGTGTAGATCATGAACCTTGGCCTCAGTAGTGTGATTCACTGCTTTATCTGAGGTACACCGACACACACACACGCACACACACGCACACGCGCGCGCACACGCACACACACACACACATGCAGATAGGACAGAGGCCCTGAAACATTTCACCTTTCTCAACCTAAACCTTCTGAACATCACTGAAACACATGCACTGAAACACACAAGTTCCCGCATGTAATATCCCAGTGATGCTATTGGCTCATCCTAAACCGTCTGAACATCACTGAAACACATGCACTGAAACACATGAGTTCTCGTATGTAATATCCCAGTGATGCTATTGGCTCATCCTAAACCGTCTGAACATCACTGAAACACATGCACTGAAACACATGAGTTCTCGTATGTAATACCCCAGTGATGCTATCGACTCATCCTAAACCTTCTGAACATCACTGAAACACATGCACTGAAACACATGAGTTCTTGCATGTAATGCCCCAGTGACGCTATCAACTCATTAGGGTCAAGCCGTTAAATTAAATCGAGGAATTCAGTTACCATGGGACTCGTACACAGACTTCAACTGAGACTTGAATTGTTGTGATTACATAACTAATAGCTAAAGTAAAATAAACAAAATGAAATAGTGTCTGGAACATGCGTTTAGCATCTGTGAAACATGTGAGGGGTGTGTGTGTGTGTGTGCGCGCACTGCATGTATGTGTGTGTGTGTCTGAGGAGTGTGTGTGTATGTGAATGTATGCGTGTGCATGTGTGTGTGTGTGTGTTTGTGTGTGTGTGTGTGTGTGTGCATTTGGCCTGGCTACCTCTCAGCGGCCTGGTTCCAGAGCAGACACAGGGCCTGGCGCGGTTTTACCCTGCGGGAAGGGGTGTGAATGCGGTAGACCACTTCACTACCACCAGAGAGAGGACGAGAACCCCGACCCTGTAGACTCACAGAGAAAACCTGCAGGCAGACAAAGAGAGAGAGAGAGAGAAGGAGAGAGAGAGAGAGAGAGAGAGAGAGAGAGAGAGAGAGAGAGAGAGAGAGAGACCTGTTGTTGAATGATAGCGGTCCCATATCTGCCTGATACAATACTGCCATCTACTGGTGAAGTTGCCGATCCCACGTCACATTCGCATCAGCTTATACAGTAATGAAGTAAGGTCAAGGCAACTCAGCAAAGTTGATGTATGATCAAACACATGCCTACTGGCTTTAATTAAAATCTATTTTTTTGTTTCTGTTTGTTTATCGCATTCTTATTCATGAATATAAACATATATGCACTGTTTTACTGACAAGTAGATAGATAGATAGATAGATAGATAGATAGATAGATAGATAGATAGAAAGATAGATAGGTACATAGATAGACAGGTACACAGATACATAGACAGACAGACAGGTCGTGTGTGGGGTCTTGCCTTGTCATTGAGGGCGTTGGCTTTAGTGTTGGTAAGGAACCAGTGTTCTGTGCTGTACTCTGTGAAGTGAAGTTTGCGGCAGGCTGATGGTGCCACGGTGCCCGCGGGTAAGGCTGGCACTTCCAGCAGGGTCTCTGGCAGGGTGAAGGAGTCCATGTTCTTGCCTGTGAAGGTGTGTCCGTTGATTTGGGTCGGGTACCAGTGGTAGGCAGAAATGGTAAAGTAAGGACAGGTGTCCAGGATGGTCTTTCCCCTGAGAGACGAGCAGAAGACAAATGATACTTTCACTGATAAAAAACAGAGTGGAGCTCACTCACAGAGAGTTTTGTCCTCAATGATAAAACAACATGGAAAAGTCTATTTAATTTATTTCTAAAGAAGGGACCACTCCCTAAGCAAACTGTTCTTCCCCCTAAAAACACATTACAACTACTTCTAACCATTAGTGCAAAGTGTTTATATGATCAAACTATTTTAAAACATTTACTGTCCATTTAGAAAAAGCCTCGAATAGAAGAGTCATTAGACGTATAGAGGTTTTATGTGAGCCCTGTGTGACCCCTGACCTTTGACCTTCCTTCCCACACTCGGAGTCTGTGAGTAAGGAGAAAGCAAAACGCTCTGTCACTTCAGCCAGCTGACTCAGACCACGCGTGTCACTGCGGCTCGGGTTCGCCATGGCACACAGGAGGTCATAAGTCAAGCCCCTGCTGCTGTCCATCAACGGAGTCTGCTCCGCCTCACTCAGAATCTGCAGGAGGGGGGGAGGAAAGAGCGGTGGGGAAACGAGGATGAGTGAAAAGATGAAGGAGGAAGAGGGATTCAGAGCGTATGACATCATGACATCATTTTCATTTAATTTGTTTTGATACAAACATAAACAGATTTTCTCCTTCCTTTTCATTTATTTTAGTCTCTCTTTCTCATCCACCTTTCTCTTTCTCATCGCCTCTGTCTCTCTCTGATTCTCCCTCTCTCACTCTCTCTCCCTGATTCACTCTCTCTCTCTCTGACTCACTCTTTCTCTCTCTCTTTCCCTACCTTGCCCAGGGCGTCCAGCACTGCGGTGAACTGCTCTTGCGTAATTTCTCCGCTGGCTTTATTAATGAGCCCCTGCAGGACTCTGTTAACGACCGTCTCGTCCAGGGGCTGCTGGAGTTGATCCAATAACCCCCACACTGCCTGGGCCTCTGAGTCCGACACCAGGGTCACGTTGGCCAGGCCAAACTGCGGGTGGATCCGTGCTCCCCCCGTGGCGTCAGCCAGGACCATGCGGAAACGTTTGGGTGTGGGGTTGGACGAGGCCGTGTCTGGTGTAAGAATGACCTCCAGGCCGGCGCTCCTCTGCCCGATGTCAAAGGTCAGGATGCCTTCGGTCGAGACAAAATCCATTCCAGCCACGGCGGGCCAGATTAGATTAGGTCCCACAGACTCAGCTTTTGGAAGCTCCTTTTGAGAGAGAGAGAGAGAGAGAGAGAGAGAGAGAGAGAGAGAGAGAGAGAGAGAGAGAGAGAGAGAGAGAAAGAGAGAGAGATCATCTGAGGCAAACCAAATCCTGTTTTAAAGACTCAGGTCACCTGGTGATTCTCGCAACTCTCTTTCTCTCATATGTGACGCAATGAGCTCTAGAACACAGCAGATGGTTTTGTATTACAGGTTAAAGCAGGTTGCTAAAGCAGGTGGGTCTTTATGGAGATCACACGCATAGCCATGAGTCTGTGTCTTGTCTGAAAGAACTGCTCCTGTCTGTGTTACACGGTTTCAAAATCTTTGTTCCTGTAAAAGTGTCGTCTCCATGGTAATATCGGTGGAGGTGACACTAGAACGTTAGATTGGGACACATCAGAGGGAAGCAGTGGAATAGTACAGGGCAAGACATGTTTAAACAGAATTAGATTAGACAAGGTTAGGATTATTCACACTGACCTACTTTTCAAATTGAATTTTCAGTCAGTATTGCTCTTTATGCAGCTGCGTGACTCATTTTGTGTTTGTGTGTGTGTGTGTGTGTCAGTGTGTTTATATGGGCATTTCCTGTGTGCAGTACAATACAGAGATAGTCATGGAGGTGCTAGAGTCTCTGTAAACCTCAGTGAGTCTGTGTGTGCATGTGCCTGTGTATGCGTATGTGTATGTGTGTGTGTGTGTGTGTGTGTGTGCATGTGCACACGAATGTGTGTGTGTATGTGAATGCATGTATGCGAGTGTTTGTGTGTGTGTGTGTGTGTGTGTGTGTCTACGTGTAGCAGTGTACAGAGACAGCCGTGAAGGTGCTGACGTCTCCATAGACCTGGATGTGTATCTGCGTGCGTGCATGTGCACACGTATGCATGTGAATGCATGTATGCGAGTGTGTTTGTGTGTGTGTGTATGTGTGTCTCTGTGTAGTAATGCAGAGACAGCCATGAAGGTGCTGACGTTTCCATAGACCTGGATGTGTATCTGCGTGCGTGCATGCATGTGTGTGTGCATTACCTGTGTGTAATACCGCACAGAGATGGCCGCGGAGGTGCTGGCATCTCTGTAGACCTGCAGGCTGACCCTGGTGGTTCGGAGGGTGGCTGTGGGTAGTCTGGAGCCAAGGGCGAAGTAGACCAGCCCCCGTGGGTCATCACTCTCCAGCATCGTCACGTTGGCGTAGCGTGCACTCTGATTTATCGCTGCTCCTGCACCCACCTCATAGAGCTCCACCAGAAACCACACCTGCTCCTCTGGATCCTGAATCAAACACAGAAAAATAGACACACAGATTGAGAGATCAGATCCAGGAAACTGCTCACGGTAACACACTGCTATAAAAGCATAGATATTCTGTATGCGCAGTAAATATAAATACACCTGTCAATATTTAGTAGAGTCATATATATAATAGCATAGTATATACACTGAATAACAGGACTTAAACACCCATAAATCAATATTTTATAGGTCTAACAGATGTACGTTATAGTTGTCTGGGCTCAGAGCTGTAGGAGCGCTGGAACATCCAGTGGGAATGTGATGTTCTCTGAGTTGTTATTCTGGTCTTGGTTGATGTGGTTTCTTCAGAGAACCAGGGACAATGAGAGAAATCAATCAGTTCCCCAATAATGCCCCCAAAAAGCACTAAGACCCCCGGGGAGAGAAAGAGAGAAAGAGGAAGAGCAGGATGAACCCCTGCTCAGAGCGGAGGAGGAGAGGAAGGAGGGGTGACGTTACTCTTCCTGTCTCTACACTTTCTCTCTTAATGGGCTCACAGTAGGGTGTACACCACGTCATTAACACACACGCGCGCGTACACATACACACACACACTGAAACACACAGACAGACAGACAGACAGACCCACACACACAAGCACACACACACACATTTGGACATTACTTTGATGTTTTTTCAAAATGATGTTTGCTGATGCCTGTTTTAGAGAAGGATGGTTTTGCAGGATCGTAGATAACTGACCTGGTCTGCTCTGACCTCCAGCGTAACCTCACAGACAACCTCTCCCCGTCGGCACAGGGTCCTGCCGCTGGTGTGGATCAGCTCTCTGGTCAGATTCACCCCTTTACTGACCAGAGACAGATCAGTCGTACTGAACGTCGCCCGCCAGAGCACCACAACGTCCTCAAACGCTCTGAGTGACACAAAATACACACACACACACACACACACACACACACAGACGCACAGTCAAACGCACACGCACAAACAAAACCCACAGAAACAGAGGCAGACATACACACACATCAGCAAAGTTGTGATACCTAGCTGAAGTATGGCTTCACCATACCCTCTGAAAGCCATCATATCTTCACAACCTCTCTTTTTAACAAATAGTTCAGTTCAAGATGCACCCAATTCTGCATCTACCAAATCTATTTCATTTACGCTGGGAACTGAAGGTAAAGCACTAACTGAGCTGGATTAGTGTGTGTTTGTGCGCGTGTATGTGTGTGTACGTGTGCATGCTTGCGTGTGTGTGTGTGTTCGCGGGCAAGCAATACCTGTTCTCCTGTCTCTGAAGAAAGAGCACTGCTGTCCTGTTTTCTGAGTCCTCATCCAAAACCTGACCTGCCAGAGAGCTCAAACTGAAACCCACTATACCATTCTGTAGATCACTCCCTGACAGAGAGAGAGAGACAGAGAGAAAGACAGTAATTTATTCATACATTCATTATTGATGATTGACTCAAAAAACATGAGAATTAAATAAACAATAAATCAGCTGATTTTCAGCTGGAAGAAGACAAAAACATTGGCAACCTCCCATTATACATCAACACAGAGACAGACACAGACACTCTAAGTGTGTACCGAGTATGATGATCTTAGAGAAGGAGGTGAAGCCATGTTCATCTGGTGTGCTGACTATCTGTGCTCCTCCCATGGCCTCACTGAGGTAGATAAAAAGCACCTCCTCTCCCTCAGGCTCCACATCATCCAGAATGACAATGTTGACTTCCGCTTCACTCTGGCCCTCCAGCAGGGTCACCAGCTGGGCCTCCAGGGCAAAGTCCTCCCCCTCCAGGGCCCAGGTTCTGTTCTGCTCCTGTTGGAACGGAAATTCTTCCAGCCCGGGAGCAGTAAGGCCTCCAGTGTAGGTCCGGACCCTGACGCTAACCACTCCGGTCAGCCCTGCGGTCCTACGGACCCTCAGAACCACTCTCTTCTCCTGCTGTGGTGCCCCCTCCTGGACATCCTCAGAAGTGCGCACCAACGCAGGCCCGATGCTCAGAAAGCCGCTGATGGCGTCGTTGGCAAGGATGGTAACCGTGGCAATGCTGCCATTGTGAAGGATACGGGGGTGAGTGTCAGGGGATGGCGGGCTTCCACTGAGGACCCTGACGTCGGTCAGGTTAACGTAGAAATTTTCGTCCTCTTCGGTAAGCGAGTCGTCCAGAACAGACACTCGGACGGTGGCAAGCGTCTGGCGGGCATCGAAAATAATCTGCCCGTTGGGCACAGGGGTATAGTCCTCACCAGGCCGGGCGCTGCCGGGCCACGTGGCGTAGGAAAGTTGGGAGCGGTTGCTACGGAAACCGTAGAGACGCTGGACGTGAAGGGTGACAGACTGAGCATCCTCCTGGATCATGAGCTGCCGAGAGTCGGTGGAAAACAGGTACACGCCCAGAGGCTCCACCTCTGTCAGTGTGTAACCAGACCTGAACACACAGATACACATAAATGCGCGCGCACACACACAATGTATTTTTCTTAGATAAAGAAGATATAAAATATCTTAAAATATCTTAACATACAAAAATTCAAAAATTCAAATAACACGCAGTACCACAAGATTATCAAATGTAATATACTCTCCAGAAATAGTCACACAGGCCTTTTACATACTAACAAAATGACAGAATTCAGTTTTTAATATCTAATGTATGAGTGATTTTCTCCATCACTTAAGCTATATACACAGACCATTTGCATAAACTATCATATAAAAACTTGTGTGGAAATAAAGCTGTCTCAGAACAGTGATGTTATCGATGGGTGTACCTGAGTCTGGCTCCACCCGGCGCATCAGACTGTACTGAGATCAGTTGGAGAGCGTGGGCAGCAGGACTGGACACGTTAAACGGTGCAGTCAGAGTTAAAACAGCACTCCTCTGGCCATGAGCTAACCTCACAGTGCCTGGAGGAGAGGAGAGACACATCAGCATAAAAATTCAGAAAAAAAGACAAAAGAGAAGACACATGGTACTTATTATGAACATTATATGGCCAGCGCAGCTGTGAGCAAGCACGGTCATTAAGTGCAACACAGTCAACAGTTCTCTCATTAAACCACAATAATTCACCTTGGTGGACACCTTTCTACATTCCTTAATTTAATGTCTGTTTCATTATTTGAAAGTCCCATTTCATGAAAAAAACAAAAACAAAATCAAAAGTGCATCCCTTTACTTAATGCCTGTTTTACTATTTGAAAAATCCACTAAAAAAAAACACAAACACATGGATTGTTGTATTACCGACCTGCAATAGTATGGTTTAGATCTGGATGTATATGTTTCGAGGGAATATGTTGTCAAGATGTAAAGCTGTGTTCATTTGAATACTTGTTGATTTGTGCATTTGTTTGTCTGTGTATTTGTTTCCAGATGACTCACCTGAACTGGGTGTGATGGTTCCAGTCTGGTACCCCGGTGGGTCCTGTCCAGGAGGAAAGCCGGCTCTCCACTCTACAGTCACATTACCAAACAGACCAGTCCGGGACAGCACAGCCTGACACTCACCACTCACTACATTCAACACCTGGAGTGCCAGTGAGCTAAACCCAACCTACAGCACAGCGAGAGACAATCAGAAAGAAAGAAAGAAAGAAAGAAAGAAAGAAAGAAAGAAAGATGGATCAAAATTAGCAAACAGCAAAACCTATTACTTAAAACCATGGGTCAATTCACACATAAAAGCAACATGACTTCATTTTTCCTGTTTTAAACATACACTGGCAAAATTATTAACCTCCCATTTAACACACTAAGTTTTCTTTCATTGATGCTTTAACATAGAGGTATGTAGCTTTTCAATGTGCATTCTCTGCCCTCTGGTGGCAGAGAGAGTCACTGCTTCTGCAGTGTGTGACTGACCTCTGCATTAGCAGCTTCCTCTGACACAGTGACTGTGGACCTCTTTGACTCCAGCAGGATCCTGGGAGGAGAACTGAGTAGGGGGCCAATCAGGCTCACGTTGGTCAGCTCAAGAGTGAAATTAAACCCAGTCTCAAAGAAAAGCTAGAAAACAAAAAGTCTTGAAAATAAGCCTCATGAATTCTGACTGCCCAAAGCCTCTGAATTTACCAGTCAGTCAGTTAAGGTAAAAAGCACAATTACTTTAGAGTCAGACAAATTTCAACGTCAAGTTTAAAACGACAGTATATTATTACATCCCATATTACATTACTATTTACATACTGTGATATTACATGTAGATGGTATGATATTATATATTGATATTGATACATATATATTGATATTATTATAAATTGATATTTCTTTAAAATATAATTATGGGACACTAACAAACAATCTTGTTCTATGAAAAAAAAATACTAAACCCAACTATCTCCAAGCATGTATTAAAAGACAGATGAGTGGTGTTTCAGACCTGGGTGCTGATTGGCACAATGACACTGGAAGATCTCTCTCCGTCTCTCACCACGACACTGCCTGTGATCGTGTCTTCAGTAAAAACCAGGCCTGGGGTGGCGTAGCGGATCAGGTACCCGACACTGGCGTTTCCAAAAGCCCCCGCCTGCCTGGTCACGTTCAGAACCAGGTACCTGCTGCGTTCCACTGGGTTCACCACCATCATCTGGAGCCGCGGGTCCAGGGCAAACACGCCATGAGGCTCGTCGTTGGCACGTACTCGTAAACGGGTGACGCTTCGGTTGGCATCGAGCTCGGCCCCGCCCTCCACACGGGTCAGACGGAGGACGTAAAGCTCCTCCAGCTCGGGCACAGAGTCGGGAAGCAGGGTCAGCACTAGCTCTGCCACCCTCTGCCCAGCAAAGATAGGCACAGAACCCGACATGGAGGAGAAATCGCCCGCCGTGTCCGCGTCACTGGTGATCTCCCAGAACACCTGATAGAACAGACAAGACACAGGCCCTGTTTACACTTGGTTTTAAAATGCGTCTTGGGCCATCGGATCACAAGTGGACAGCGCTAAATACAAGTGTAAACGACCACCAAGATGCATTGTGATCCGATCACTCATACCACTTGCCGAGGTGGTCTGGGACGCATTTGACTACATGTCTTTTGTAGTGTAAACGCTGATGCATCCAATGCATCCCCGACAGAGACTAAAGTAATAACCTTCGAGTGAAAGTGATGTAGCAGTAACGAAATCCGAACACAAGTGGTCAGCTGGACGTGTTAGAGGTGCATGATAGACACAGGTTTAAATGGCAGTGTGTCTCGGCTGTCCACTTGTGATCCGATCGCCCAAGACACATTTTAAAACCAAGTGTAAACAGGGCCACAGAAGCAGGGTGGAATGATCTAGAGAATCTGCTTATTAATAATTACACACTGAGTCACTTCTCAACCTCAGTCATTCATTACCGCTGATATCTCTCATAAAATCTATAGTCCTGTGAATCACGACAGAGAAATAATATTGAATTTCCTTGGAATACAGTTTGATGTGTTTGATGTTAGTGTATAATACCAGCGTAGACTTGATCTCTCTGTTAGCATACTGTATGTAACTAGTACTTCAATAAA
Organism: Chanos chanos; assembly: GCF_902362185.1. Taxonomy (NCBI): domain Eukaryota; kingdom Metazoa; phylum Chordata; class Actinopteri; order Gonorynchiformes; family Chanidae; genus Chanos; species Chanos chanos. Next base: position 48,311,041 of record NC_044495.1, read on the forward strand.
AACAGCCTAATCTCCATTTCTGAAATTGCAAACATGAAACAGATGTCCCAGAGTAAATTAGTTACGATGTTACTGTAAAATCAGTCAAGTTTGTGTGTGTGTGCGTGTGTGTGTGCGTGTGTGTGTGCGTGTGTTTATGTGTATGGTGATTACCGTGATGTTTCCCATAACCCCCTCTCTGCGTGTGAGGAGCAGAGAGATGTTGAGTGGTCTCTCATTGTCTGTGGGTTCACTGTACACACGCTCCAACAAGTCCTGCTCTGAAAACTGCACTATACCATTAGGATCCCCAAACTTCTTAATCTGTAAGGGGGCCGCACACACACACACAGATACACACTTGTTGGATTACTGACCTTCTCTCTTTAGAAGATGTATTACATTATTAGTTAAACTGTCATACCTAGAGAATAAAACAATTATTCTGGTCATAATTATAATAGTTACAGTTGTTGAGTTAACAGTTTTAGTCATAATAATAATAATAATAATTCAAATATAATCATTATAATTCTGGTTTGTTTGATAATAGCGCTTTGTTTTCATGTGTAATGTACCGTGATGGTGACACTGCCAGCTCTGGGGTCAATGTCCATGTCTCCAGACACGACGTTCAGTGTGACCACAAACATCTCCGCCACCTCCACCTCCCCATGAGGTAAAATCCTCAGCTCTATAGCACGCTGACCCCCGTCTCCATCTCTGAAATGGAACGATCCGCTTACAGGTTCACCAATATCTGTGTTTACAGATGGCAAAACCTCGTTTGAGTTGGGCCCTAGAATGTTCCATGTTATCTGAGGGAGAGCAATCAAATTTCACACAGATTAGCATTAATTACAATTCTGTTTAAAGAAAAACATCATCTTTTCAGCAAATAATATGGTCAGACAAACTTTAACATATCAGCGACAAATAAATTCCAATACACAAACAAAAATGACAACAGCAAACATATAAAATCAATGTACAATATTGTGGCTCACCGTTGAACCACAGTTCATTTAAAATGAAATTTTATGATGGTATAAAGTTGGTATAAAGTTGTGTAAGAGTCCGCTGGCATTGTAGATCATTCACAAGAAATCTAAATGAAACATGTAAAACATATTCCAATACATATTGAGCTAAAAGCAATATGATACAGTCAGACTGTAGTCAAACACTGATCATTAAGTTGATGGATTACTCCTACAGTCATAGTCAGTAGGCTAATCTCCACACATAACCCTGGAGTAATTGACTTCAAAACCCAATGGAAACATCCAATAAAAGTAAACTTTATAATTCTTGTCCAAATGATTTCTCCATATGTGAAGTGCAGAGGCTGGTCCGCTCTAAGGCTGTGGACCCAGGGATGGTATAGTCTAGACGGAGCTTACTGTGGCGTTTCCCACCAGACCTCCGGATCGCTCCAGAAGTAGGGTCAACCTCAGGGTGCTGTCTGGGTTGTCTATGGTGATCTCGGTCTGGTTGACGAATCGGACCACGCCGCTGGGAGAATCGCTCTTGGCAATGGTTATCTGGGCGACGAGGTGATGTCCCAGCACAGCACCACCCGTGGCGACAGAGAGCTGAAGTTCAAACACTTCACTGTATTCTCTGTGGGCGAAACCGGGTCTGGGTCAGTATTAAATATCATTCAGGCAGGGAAATTATGTTATTTCTTGGTATCTCAAAGTATAGGATTGGTTAAGCATTGATTTTGCCCTGAGAATCCTTCAAAATAATAATATATTTCTGAGAGATACTTTGAAGAAGCCATGCTTGCCTATCCAGATCATCAGTGATGGAGATATTGAGGTAGCTGAGGGTCTGTCCAGGCTGGAAGGTGACAGAGTCGTTGAGGAGGATGAAATCTTCATCCTGCTGAGCAGTCAGACCCCGGGCGATGACCTCAGCTGACACCTGGCCAAAGGAGCCCACTCTCCTCAGCACAGGGATGGACAGAGTGCCTACATCCTCCTCCACTGAGAGAGAGAGAGAGAGAGAGAGAGAGAGAGAGAGAGAGAGAAAACAGATTTAATTAAGGGAATTAATGGACAGAATATGAATAAAATTCTCTCAGTATATTCACTCTGTAGGAGAGATAACATATATGAGAACAATGACAACACTCACACGAAAAACTAGGGGGATGCAGTTGAGAGTGTGAGCGTATGTGTACGCGCATGTGTTCAAAAAAATGAAAAAAAAAGTGTAGATGCAAGCAAATGTGTGTGTGTTTGTGAGTGCATCTGTGTGTTTGTATATACATGACAGTGTTTGCATGTCTGTGTGTGTAATTGTCTCAGTACCTGTGATGTTGATGTAGTCAGGGTGGAACTCTAACACACCCTCTGCGTTGTCATTCTTCTGAATGACAACAACCATGGAGGGCGGCGTGCCTATAGATGGAGGCTGATCCAGCTGGAGGCCTTGCTCTCTCACTGTGTAGTCCACCACACTGCCAAGTCAAAGGACACTCCAACAAATGACTCTCCCACAATGATCACAATCACGCACCACGCAATACGCCCGCATTCATTAACCAATCACCACACGCAAAATGAGAACACTGTCTCTTTTACTATGACACTTACTGTATCTACTGCATGACAACTTCACACAAATCTATCTTTACCAGTCAAGTGCCAGTTAAGAAAATACACAGAGTGGCTTGCATTGTGTCAGTCACTGATTCCTTAATTATAATTGCTTGTTTAGTTAGTCTCACAACAATTACTGAATTAAATGTCGTTGACATTGTAAATGTCACTGTGGTTCATTTTCTTACCTGTCATTGAGGAGCTCAACGTTAGTGATGTTAAGGTAAAACTCTTCTGGTCCTTCAGGTAGAGCATCATCCAAAATCCTCAGTGTGATGGAGCGTGAGGCCACGCCCGGTCCAAACAGAAGCCGTCCAGACAACAGCTCAAAGTCTTCACCGCTTACCGCAGTCCTGCCCTCAGTATGATAACTCACCCACACACTACCATACAGTCCCCTGTCTCTCACCACAGTCACATTCACCTACAGATGAACAGCACACACACACGCATGTAGACACATGCACAGACATAGGGACACATGGACGGATGCACACCAACACACACACACACACACACACACACACACACACACACAGATACATATACAAATACACACAGGGATACATGCATGCACAGACAAACAGATACACACACACGCACAGACGTATGAACACACGAATGGACACACACACACACGCAAGAAAACTGGCATTGAAGACATCCATTCTGTGTACAGTTTCTTTCTGATTACAATCAAGTTAACAGTTATTCGTTGCATATGTGGTGGACAGTGGTGTAGAGTATAGCAGTGTCATACATATCTCTCTTATATAAACTGCTGTCACACAGTCACAGGAATGTCTATAGTAGCTACCAGACTACTGTAGTGAGATCTGCTTTGGAAACCGTTTCTATGTTTCTTCTCAATTTGTGTCTAAGTGCCTCATTAAACTGAATGAGATTTAGAACAAAAAGCTGGAAAATGGAAATACACTGGAAACCATCTTAAAAAAAAATCTCCCCAATGATGTGCACTTTTTACAATTAGCAAAGACAGTCTTGGAGCAGATGGCAAACACAGGGGATTATGGTGTGAGGGAGAAACCATAACATCAGTCCCAAGGCTATTGGTAGTGACTGAAAACACTTTGAAATGACTTTTCCATGGCAGTGTATGACAATGACAGTAACACATGGCTATGTGTAGGAGGACAGCAATCTTGTGTCTCCCTTACCAGTCTGTCCTCTTCAGACACACCCAGAGAACTCTGGGAAAAGGAGAAGAGGCCATTGGGCAAGTCGCTGGCTGCCATGGTGATTGTGGCCTGCTTCCTGTCCGGGCTGACCTCTGACCCGGGGGTTATGGAGGTAAGAGTCAACTGATAGGCAAGTTTCTCTTCTGGTATGTCATCATCTCGTGCCTGAAAAATGGAAACAATATCAGTAAAAATGTGTAAAAAGATTCCACATGTCCTTGTCGTTGCCTGTTTTAGCACTGTGCTAAATATGGTCTAAATGGGTTAAAGGAAAATGATATTCCCTGTGTGGAGGCAGGTCACATTCATTTAACCTTTATGCAAATCAGTGCAACTGCAGAAAGGAGACGGACAAAGGACCCTCCTCTGTGATTCAGTTTTTAATGTTAGTCAATGATGACATCTCTCAGTCTATGAATGTTAGTCAATGATGACATCTCTCAGTCTATGAAGGAATATGCGTAATATTAACATTCACATATCTAACTGGAGCACGTCAAAGAATAACAAGGAAAGTAAGGGTAACAATTAGCTATAGTATCTAAGGTGTGCATATTGTGATATGTCAATTTCCAAATGAGTTGTACTGATAAAATGCATATCTCTCTCTCTCTCTCACTTTCTCTCTCTCACTCTCTCTCTCCCTCGGCTTACCCTCAGCAGGATGGTGGCAGCTGATTGGCTGTCTTTCATGGTAACCGTGCCAGAGATCTCCTCAAACTCTGTAGTCAAGGCTGGAGTGATGTTCCAATAGATCTGAACCTCGCCAAAGATACCAGGACCCCGTATAAGCCTGTGAAAACACACACACACACACACATACGCATACACACACACACACACACAGGCACAGGAGCACACACACAGGCGCACACACAGACACGCACGCATGCACATACATACACACAGATGTGTAACACAGGCACACACACACACACAAGGACACACGCATATGTACACACAAACACACACATGCGCACGCGCGCGGTCATGCACACAAAAACACACACACGCAAAACATGAGCACATAACCGCGACTGATTTACATTCACAACACCTTGTTTTAAAAAGCACAGCAGACATTACTGTGTTTTTTACCTGACGACTGCAGTGCCATTGTAGGTGCCCTGTGGTTCTCCAATCAGGACGCTCTGTGAGGAGTCAGCCACTCCCACTGTCCCCAGGGCCCCACGATTCGCTTCAATCACAATTGTTGCCACATCTGACAAAACAAAACAAAACAAAACAAAACAGGGGATATGAAAAAAAAAACACTTTAAGCTGATCATCATGTTAATCCACAAACTGTATTTTTACAGGTCAACTGATAAATAACTTTTAGCGAGAGGAGATGCAGTTCTCTGTTAGGAACAACTATTTGCTAAATGGTAGACAAAAGATGTCTGGGGGCAACTGTCTGTTTGATACTGACCATTTGCAGGGTCAATGATTGGTTCATTCTTAGCAGACAGGAGCTGGATGGTAAATCTCTCCTCTCCCTCCAGTAGAGCATCCGCCAAGGCACGGATCACCACGGTCTTCCTCTCCTCCGTCTTCACACACATCATTACATCGCAGTCACATATCAATTCCAACGTAACAATGTGTTTGTTTTTTAAAGTGAGTATTAAGATATGGATATGCACCGACTGACGCTTTAGGTAGCTTAACAGGAGCAAACAACAGTATTGAAATACCATCCAGTGTGTATAACATTTTGCTGCTTTTATGAGATGTGAAAAACAATTCAGACCTTTAACTCTTTTTTGCACATGCAATGCTTTCATAAACAGCACTACAGCTTGATAGCTTATCAGTATGAATTTGAATAATGTGGCTATTTATATGACGTTCCTGTTTGTGGGGTATCAGATACAGTCACCCTAAGCAGAGCGCATCACACACCCCATTAAAGACAAGTGTTCCATTCTGAGGGGTGAGGTCATCTCTCCCCTCCTCCTCTAACAGCCAGACCAGATGCACCACGCCATCCCCACCCTCACTGCGCACCACTGTCAGGGTTGCCACGGCAGCTGGGTCGTCAGTGAACTCAGGCTCACTGACGGTAACCTAAGCAACGAGAAAATGATGAATGACACAGACACTGCCCCGCTGAGTGCAAAGCTTTCTGCATCAATTTAGGGTGCAAGATTTTGCAGAAAAAGAATGAGTCAAGACACAAACAAAATGAAGAAATAATACATAAAGCAACATTAAGTGATGGCCCAATGAATACAAAACAACTTTGTAAATTAAAGATAGATAGTATTTTATTTAATTTTCTGTATTATATTTACTGTCAGCTCCTCGAATCCAAAACGACCCAGTGGGGAATCATTGGGAGGGATGCTGATTGTCACAGAAGTCTCCTCCCCCAGCCTGGCTCCTCCAATGACACGAGTAAGTCTCACAAGAAACATCTCCATTGGCTCCACCATGTCGTCGTCAGTGATGGTGATTTCAATATAACTAACTGACTGTAAAAACAGCATCCCCACAAGAAAAGAAATAAATCATTTAACATTGAAATGATTGAGAAATTGTTTGATATGATGTGTATTAAAATTGTTAAAACAATTAAAAAGGAGTTTACATAGAATCATGCTTATATTCACCTGTCCATCCAGAAATGTGATATTCCCTGAGGCAGGACCGAAGTCCTCAAAACTGGCAATGATTGGCTGAGCTTCCCAGTAAACCACTAATCTACCTGTCCTACCAGCCAATCGTACCACTGGTAAACGGAGAAGGTTTCTGGGTGGAGCCACCTCATAAGCAAGCACCTCTCCAGAGACATCCTAAGAGAAAGAAGCATGTTTTTTTTTTTTTTGTTAAACAACCAAGACATATTTAAATGATACATACGGAAGAAAGTGTTTCTTACTCTGGTAACATTGAGCTGAATAATGCCCCTGGGGTCATCGTTCTCCTGGATGGTGACCTCTGCAACCTCCATGCCTGGCCTTTTCAGGCTGGGCTGGCCTGCTCCTGTCAGAGCCTCCAACAACTCCACTCGGGTCAGATTCACCAAGAAAGACTCAGCCAACTCTGGAAGCTCATCCTATGGACACACACACACGCACGTGCACACACACACACACACACACACACACACACACACAAATATCCATATGTACACACACACAAACATAAGGATGCTTGTCAGCAGATTGAGAAACAGTTCTCCTCAGCCTAAACAAAGTTTATTGACCATTGAAGGTAAAAAATACTCTGCAATTTAAAGCACATAAGCTCTTCAGAGAGGAAATGGGATAAGAGCAGGGTTTTGGTAGTGAGGGTGAGACTGATGGTTTGTTGGCCTGTAACTGTGGGCAGAAAAGCAGGCAAGGACATAAACAGTCCGCTTAATGACTCAAACAGAGACACTCAATTCCTGTCTCAGCTTCAGTGCCCTGAAATAAACCATGCTGCAAATCCAGGGCATGTTCCACAGACTGCATGTACTCAATAATCCTGTCTCGAATCTATAATCAAATCTATAATTTGACCATCTAAAAAGATGTAGAGTTGATCTGATTTGAACCTGGAATCATAGATTAAAATACACACCGGTAGGATGCTGATGGTCACCAAGGCAACCGTGGCATTCTCCTTCATAATGACAGTGGAGTCTTTGGATATATAGTCTTGGTCCTCAGTGGCTTGATTGACAGGTAGCTGGGCCAGTGCCGGCCGGGTTGTGTAGTAGACAACGATGTCTCCTGACGAGCCCTGATCTCTCACAATGCTGAGAGTGATATTACTTGGGCTTCCTGAAGTCAAGAGAAAAGTAAACCACTGCATTACAAGTGTAACATAAATCTAACTGTTTTCCCACTTTTGTATAATACATTTAGACATGCAAAATTGTTTTGTAAATGAAAGCATCATATTACCTTCACAAAGATTGAAAGGGGTTCTCTAAAAACTTTAAACAATTCCAAAACAAAATGGGTATTGTGTCATTGAAATATTTTGGCAACTCAATTCCTCAATTTCAGTGAGAAGTAGTTTTCAGTTTAAGTTTTTGTGGTGTAACAAGAAACCTAGACCAATTCACTCAATGTAGTTTTGTAATATACACTTACTGAACCTTGTCACGAACTATAAGCTTTGCTTTAAAATATTTCCGATTCCCCTTCCAAAAAAGATTTAATCAACAATACAGCAGTGACAGACGTACTGAGAGGCTCTGGAGTGATGTAGTTTTGGGAATCCAGATGCCATCCGACGACCCCGTAGGGCGAGCCATTGGCCCTGATGGTGAGGTTTGCCCGAGAACCCCTGGGGTCGATGACAGCCCCTTGGGAGGTGTCAGCAATTCCAACCGTGGTGATATCGGTCAGAACAATGGTAACCGGCTCTGCGAGCTCTGGGACGTTGTCAGCGAGGACAGTCAGAGAGATAACAGCCACGGCCTGGCCTGGCGACAACGCCACCTTAGAAAAAGAGGTTTAGTTGACAGTAAGACTGGTAAAATTCAAAGTAGGTCAAACCCCAAGTAGACCTCCGCATCAGTTGGATGTCTGATTGTATTGGGACAGGACATGTCAGAATGTGGATAAAATACACGTTTGATAAATTTAATGAGTAGGGTGTTTGTGTTAATGTTTGACACTTGATTGCTTCTCACCACTCCTGATGTGGGGAAAATGTCCTCCAGGTTTCCAAGGGCACGCCAGTGCACTGTTAGTCTTCCAAATGTTCCTCTTCTCCTCTCAATGCTTAGAGAAATGATGTTGTCTTCCACCAGCTCATCAACCTCCCGTGAAAGAGAGTTCTACACAGACACACCAGAGATCTTAACTGCAGTATATGGATGACTTGAAAAATAGGCAAATTATTTATACATACAATACAGTATGTAAACAATGTACACAAGTCATTTTATATTTATTCTTTAGGTCTGGCTTAAAATTTACGTTCAACACTTTGAACTTTTTATAGAGCAAAATGTGAAAGATCTATGGATATATTTTCATTGGTTCCAGATGTAAGATACCTGTGCAAAAGCAATAATTCCATAAGCGTCATCGTTAGACGGGATGACCACAGTTACAAGACCGCCAAAGCCGATCTCAGCCCCTCCCTTCGGATTCTTCAGGCTGACACGGAAATTTTCCTCCTCTTCCGGAATGTCATCGTCTACGACGTTCACAGCGATCTCCAGCTCCATGGTGCCGGGGCTGAAATGCAGCTCGCCGGAACTTAACAAGAAAAACAAAAATCAGTCAGTTATTCTGCCAGTACATCAATACATTAAACCAATCCATAAAATCAATCAAACCAATCAATCAGTAAAGTAACCAATCAATCATTCAAATAAATGCTGTAGCTAGAGTCATATATACATCAACTTAAGACCAAAACAGACACAATGAATTGATATATAAATGGAAATACAACATTTACATTGTTATTGTGCACACAAAAGTAGTATTCACGTTAGTGAAGTGAACGAAACAAAAAGGTAGTTACGGACAGATCTTGCAATGAGATAGACTTCCTGGTCCAATGTATAGCAAGGGTATACCTGGGAATGAAGTCAGAGTGGTTGGACACTGTGGTGAGCTCGTATATGACGGACTCTGATGGTCCCAGTGCCAGGACCAGGCTCTTGGTGGTGTTGAGGGAGGGGACAGCGAGATATAGGAGGTGAAGAGCAGGGACGGCTGCCACTACCTCTATAAACTGACTCTCATTGGAATGCCATGATAAGACAGCAGAACCATTCAGACCAGCCAGTAAAAGATGAGCTGAGGAAAAACACATATGTACATATATGTGTATATACAAAAAAAAAATATATATATATATATATATATACATATATATATATACACACACACACACACACACACACACACACACATCTGTTAACACTGTGGACAAGAGTGTAGATTTCATGCATAGTTGGGGACCATACACCATCCACAAACAAATGAAATGTCCAAAGACATTTCTCAACCACTTTGAACAGTCTGTAAATTCCTTTACACCACTTTCTGGTTTTTCCTAAAACTTTATACTTTTAGCGGCAAGTTAGAGTATTTTTGAAAGAATGCCAGTTAAAATATGTGGATTTGCTGTTAAATAAGAATTGATCAAGCAGATACATATGATATTTTTTTATGAAAACATACCTAACATAGCAGTGTTGTAGCCTATGTTTGGTATTTGTTAGAAAGGAGAGTGTAACTCACGAATGCCGGAGTGAGGAGTGAAGGGCTGGATGGAAGACAGGCCTGGGAATGAGACTGACTGAGTCTGCTGGAAAAAGCTCTCCTGAGACCCCCACACAAATACTACACAGGCAGGAATAGCACCTAGACAGGGTAGATACAGGGTATGTTGGACTACTGCACATCAAACATTTTAATTTTAATTTTAAAAGAAATACTCACAAATCTACCACTCTACCCAACTCAGAAGACTGAGAGATGGTTAGGACTAAGATTGTGTTAGCTAAGGCTAAACACTATATGTTAGGTCAGGTTAGAGGCCGTTGGGTTAATTTATGTTACTTTAGGTTAAATTAGATTAGGGTAGGCTTGGCTATGTTAGGTTAATTATGGCTAAATTAATGTAGGGCAGGCTTGGCTGGACTAGGTCATGTTAACAGTCACACTTAAGTTACCTTAGGCTAATGTTAGAGTAGGCTAGGTTAGGCTAAATTATGTTAATTAAGGTTATTTTAGACTAACATTTGTTGGGGTAGGCTAGGCTAGGCCTAGGTACTTTTAGGTAATTTTAAGCTAACATATTTTAGGCATAACATATCATATCACATGCTAGGTAAGGTTAGATCAGGTTAGGAAATGTTATGCTAAGATAGGCTAGGTGAGGCCAGGTTAGGTGAAGTTTGTTTGTCGGACTGTAAGCTCTATAAATCAGACATACTTAAAAAAAATAATAAAATAAAATAAAAAATAATAATATAAAAACACCCACAGATATAAAAATCCTACCATCTATGAGAAGAAAGAAGAATGTGTCTCCCCCCATGTGAAAAGATTCTGCTTGTTTGACTCTGGCATGAATGTCTAGAGGCCGTGGGTTCTGGAAGCCTCCACTAGTCCACAGGTAGACAAGACAGGTACTGGACACTCTGTCTCTGCAGACCACCAGGTACTGGCTGTTGCCACGGGTGACGGGTAAGGTCACTGTAATGTCCTGTAACTCCATGTCCTGATAGAGAGAGAAGGAGGCGCCGACCCACACAAATACCTAACAGAGTGAAAGAACCTTACTCAGAAACTGCTAAGTGCAAATAGCACCTCACAGAGACAAAGGAGGGCAAATTCACATCAATATTTAATCTATAATGTTGTGTTGATGTCAGCCAATAAAAAAACATTTTAATCATTCTTAATGAATCCTCAGTAAACCTTCTGTGTGCTTCATTTGAGGAGGTTGTGAAAATTGTATTTATTTACTGCAGAGGTGAAGTAAAATGATGATATGGTATATTCAGTGATGGCTCTGGCTTGATTTTGAACAGTCCTTCCACCAAATCTTAATCTTGTTCTCCTTTACTAACCTGATTGGAGGACACCAAATACTCCTGATCATCAGCTGAGAAGTGTCTGACATCTGGAGATTCCACCGTCAAAGTCTGCTCCTAGAAAAGGAGAACAATCGAAAACAGAGAGAGGAGTAAGAAATTTTTTTTTTTTAAAAGAAGATGTAAAGCCATAAATAGAAAAGCCCCTCAGAAATGGATCACAGTCAAGTGAAAAAATAAAACCAGAGTTTGTGTTAAACCAAGCCCAAAATGCAAGAGCTATAATTCCTGTAGGACATTTAAAAATAGGGAGAATGTAAAAGCACTCACTAGAGTGAGGTTGAAATCGGGCTGTATGCGGAACAGGCTGACGTTGGTTTGGGGAGACTCGACTGAAGCCCTGTGTGTTATTGCTACATAGGAGGAGCTGTTCACAGCAAAACCGATGCACCTGTCTGGGCTCTGGATCAAAACAGACTGTAACACAGAAACAGAGGGACAAATACTCCAATTACACTTGAATTATTCTCCGTTAAAACAACATCACTTATCCACGGCGGAGTTGCCCATTCTGGAGTCCCAAACAGGGCTATAAATTAGCTCCATACCTCTATAGGGACAAAGACACCTTGCCACCAGTACAGCACGGCCAGACCTGGGGAGGAGGGGCCTGATTGACCTTGCTCCAGTCGCACGGCCAGAACTGAGTCTTCCTTAGGTACTACACACCAGCCTGTCGTCAGACTGTCTCTCAGCTTCTGATAGACCACCAGAGCTGGACTGTCTCCCCCTGGGGAGTTAAAAGAGTTAGAAAAAACCCCTCTTAAACAGTTGCTGTCACAGTTTTTCTGACTGTGACTTCATCCTTTTCTGCCTGGTCATTATTTTTATGTAAACAGATTGGATAAGACAGGCAAGTGTGCGTTTGGGTTGGTACTGTCTTGGTGAGTGAGTATACTGAATGGATTGTAAGTGTTTAATTTTCTTACTCATGCCAAAGGCGGTGTCTGATTGTGTCTCCCACTCTACGCTGACGGCTGTGTCCACACCGTTACTCCGAGATACAGTCAGAAAGACAGTCTCACCGGCCTCCTCAACTGTCACAGAGTCAGTCCTGAAACATACACATACACCCAATTGAACACAAACACAAAAAAACAAACACAAACACAGGCATGCTCACACACACACCCAAAAACACAAACAGAAACATACACGCAAACATCCAAACATAAACACACACACACCCACACCCAAATGCACAAAGACAAACAGGTACATGCACAGACACAAACACACATGCAGGGTTAATACCAAAAAAATCAGTGAGGTTGAGTTTGGATATGCGTGCATGTGTGTGTAGGTGTGTGCGTGTGCGTGTGAGTGTGTGTCTGCGTGTGCATGTGAGAGTGTGTTTGTGTGTATGTGTGTGTGTGTGTGCATGTGTGTCTGTGTCTGTGTGTGCGTGTGTGCGCGCACGTGCGTGTTTGTGTATGTCTGTGTGTGTGTGTGTGTGTGTGTGTGTGTGTCTATGTGTGTATGTATGTATGTGTCTGGGCCTGAATCCTTGCCTGTTGATAGATGGTGATATTCTGAAGAGGCCTAGTGGGGCCTGGTTTTGCAGTACAGTGATGGTGGTCTGTACTGACTCTCCTAGCCGTGCTCCTCCAGTTGGGTTAAACAGCGTCACTGTAAATGTCTCATTCATCTCTGGTTCTTCATCCAGAACTGCCCAGATCTCCAGGGTCTACAACACAGTCAAAGTTTTAACATTTCACCAATTAATGAGCCTCAGAACATACAGAATGACCATGTGTATCCTGAGTACTCACATAAAATCCCTGATACACCAAATGGTAGATCCAAACATTTAACAGTTTTAAGACCACTTAACATTAGTATTGTGCCAGTAAGAACATTTACAGCAAATTCTGGCAAAATTTTCCAGGCAATTATTTTTCATCAAATAAAGTGCATGTCACTGTAGAAAGCCAGTTGACCATTAACCAGTTCAGTCCCATTTAACCTATCACACATACACATTAGCATATACATGTCACACATAGTCATCATTCCCACTTCTCTCTCTCCCTCACCTTAAACCTGACCCCGTCCTCCAGCACGACAAAGCCGTGAGAGGGCGAGAGGTCAGTGGTGTAAAGAGACCCATTAGAGTCAGTGATGGAGAACTGGACCATGACTGTGCCAAATGTGCCCTGAGGGGGGTCCCGAACTATGTACAGGGTGGCTACACTGTCCCCAAGCCCTGACATGGAGGTGGGCTCTCGCAGCAGGAAGTGCTCACTGTTGTTGAAGGAAATGATGCCACGGCCATCGTCATTGGTCAGAATGGTCACCGTTGCTATGGAAACATGAGTGGAATAATTTTGCTTAGTGGGCCGTGTTGAGACATTGATGGTTTGAAGACTTTTTTTTTTTTAGGTGAATGTGATATAAAAATATAAAACCAGTCCGAACACCTGCTGTATTAACCAGTGTTAACCAATGTTTGACCAGTTTATTATGTTATAATATACCAGTAATAACACATAGTTCTTCTGTAATGTTAACCAATATATCATATCTGTTTTAAATAACCCTATTTGTGTATAACCAGTATGAACTGGAATAAACCAGGTTAGTCCTCCTGTAATGAAAATCAGTGTTTATCAATGTGAAACAATATGGCCTACATCAAGAATTAACTCGCTCAAACCAGTTTTGACCAGAACAACCTACCTGTGGTATTGGGTCCCAGTTCAAGCCCCATGGATGGATTAGTCAGTATGAGTCGGAACCTCTCGTCTCCCTCTGGAAGAGCATCATCTAAAATCTCCACCTCCACAAACTTATACCTCTCCCCATCAACAAAATGGAGCACCTACAAGACAATCATCCATATGTTTTATCATCCATCCTTTTATTATCCTCTGAAGGTAGTAATAATCCAATCATAGGGGTATCTGTGAGGGTAGTCTAGCACAGCCAGGAGTGAATTTTGACCCTCTGGTAAACCTTGGTATCTCAAATGGGACAACCAAGATATTCAGGAGTTGAAACATGAAATTCTCGTTACAGATATCAAAATGGTTCTCTCTTACAGAATGATGAGGTCTATTAAGAAGAAAAGGTGAAACGACTTTGTAAATGAAAACTCACACTTGGTGTGGTGTTGAAGTCCAGCCCTACTTGGGCCTCCAGGTTCTGAGCATAGAAGAAGACTGAAACATTCCCATAAGTCCCTGCATCTCTGTAGGCCACCAATGTCAACAGCCCAAGCGTTTCATTTACCTCATAACTTCACAGGAAAGACAAAATACAAGAAATTTTAAGGTTTTTATAGTGGCAAGCAACTTGGAATTTTTGGTAATTGTATTCATAGAAAAATTGCATGATTACAGAGTAATTCAATGGTGTTATGATAAAAACAGTTAATAAGAACCTAGGTTTAAGTGCAGCAAATGAAAAGTTTAAGTGTATGTCCTTACTCAATACTTTGCCAGCCGATAATTCCTCTAATGCCATCATTAGCTTCAATTGTGATTTCTGCCACAAACCCCTGTGTGTCTGTGAAAACAGACAACAAAAAGTCATTAACACAGCATTAACTCATCAACTGGGTAAATGAAATTGAGTATTTGGACATAGATTAAGTATGTATTTAATCATTTTCACCTCACACTGGGCCTTAGTAGCAAGAGAGAGTTTAAGTATCTGTTTTACTGTTAGAGGATTATGGTGTGATTTTGCTTTCTTTGTCTACTGTCACTAAAGCCTCCAAATACAGTCAGAAACAACACATATCTACTGTTACCTTTCAGTGTATAATACACCTCTATTGGATATGTAGGCCCAAGGAAAAAATGAAAACAGGAAAAGAAAGGAAAAGAAAAGAAAGAGGGGAAGACATACAGTATTGGTTGAGCTGGCAGAAGAGTAAAGAGATGGAAACTAAGACTGCAGAGAGAGAACAGCTATAGAATGAAGAACAGAGCTAGAACAGTGATGACAGTTAAGAAACAGAAGTAATAAAATATTTCATATCATTCAATCACGGCAAAACAATAAATAAGGAGAACAGAATCTAAAATCCATTATTTATGAATTATTTAGATCATTTTAATGCGCTTTCCTAATTTCTTACCAAAACCCAGACAATATTAAATGTTAAGTAGCCAGATGCCCTAGCTAAAACACACAGATTTACAGCTAAGTGAGTAAAGTCAGACCTAGTTTTGGAGCTGTTGGAAGGGTGGTTATGAGTACGGCTGACGTTATGTTGACCAGGAAAAATTCTTTCAACTCTGGAATGTCATCCTGTGGAGGAATAAGACCAATATTATCAAATTTAACAAACAAAACAAACTAAGATAATGACCAATTAAAGACTCAAAAATATGCTGTTCTCTGTTACATTTTTACAGGGGTGTGTATAATGAACAGTGTGAGTGTGAAAAGCCATTAGAGACCAGAGAATGTGTGGTTTTGAGTAAACTTTGACTGGCTTACGTCTTTGATGGTTATGGGGATGGACACAGAGGTCTGCCCGTCCTGTAGGACCACAGACCCAGACACATGCTGGTAATCCTGGTCCGGTTCTGCCAGAGCTCCCTCAGTCAGGCTCAGGTCCTCCAAAGAGCCTCTGACTGTCTCATAGCTAATGCTCACTGCCCCTGAGCAGAGAGAGAGAGACAATACAGAGACAAACCTTTGAGCGCCCTGGAGGCTACATTTACATTATGTTTAACTCACATACATTTGTAGCACCCTGGAGATGCCACAAATGTTATGGGAAAACAGTGATGAGAACGGTAGATCACAGATGGCAAGAGGGAGAGAGAAACTTGTGTGTGCCTATAAGCGTGTGTGTGCATGAGAGAGAGAGAGAGAGAGAGGCTGACCAGATGCCCCGAACTCTCTGTTGATGTATATTCTGAGGGTGGTGTCTCTCTCCTCTGTCGTCACTCTGACGGATGAGGGGGCAATGCTGAGCATTCCGAAAGGCTCGTCGCTTGTCTCCACGGTGATCACCGCTTCCCTCCCCTGTGGATCCAGAGCAGCCACGCCTGTTGCTGTCACACCTACAAAAGAGAAAACACTGACTGAGACTCGGATCACAGAAGCACACACACACACACACACACACTCACACACACAAATACATACATACACGCATATGGGCACATACACACAGAGACACACACACACCGCGTCTCATTTACTCTCAGCTAACATGAACTACTGAATAATATATAAGGCTATGCAAAAAGCCACATTGCTGACCATGCAAATGAAAAATGCAACACTTTCATTACATTGAAGACGAGTCAATAATAAATGACCTGAAACATAAATAGACAGAGTGAATGTAGCTTAATATAAACACAGGACAGACTGTCGCTTTCTATCACGTGACAAATGATTTGTTTTGTCAGCTCTGTTTAATTCTATGTAATCATAAATGTAAAATGGGAGAGTAGTCTTACCCTCAGTTCTGATGTTGGAGAGGGTAACTGTGTATTCCTCTCTCTCCTCTGGTGTACTGTCATCCAGCAGCTGTAGGACCACTGTATCATTCAACATCCCCTATAGCAGAGGTCACACAGGGTCAGAGTTTTTTTTTTTTTTTACAATAAAACATTACACAAAGCAAAACATCTAACCTCTACTTCTTTTAATTCAATTTTATTTTATATGCAAAAACTTAATGCATACGCAAAACTTCGTAGTGATAGTTTTGGTGCCTTTATTAGTCTATGCAGTATAACAAGCAAACTAAACAAACTAATAAAGACAATTCTGTGGTTTAAGATAGGAAAAAAGGAAACAATAATCAAGTCAGGTAACTGTGAACAGGCTCAGGCCAGGATGTGAGCTTACAGTCATTTTCCATATATTCCTCGTTTCATTTACCTCAGTGAAGAAGAGAATTCCGGAGGAATCAGCAAATGTGAGTGCAGTCCTGGGGCCTTGGACTGACCACTCCACAGTCACATTCCCTACGGCTGGAGTAGTCCTCTCCACCAGCAACACCACTCTCTCACCTTTATGATAAAAATCACATTTACAACTGAGCAAGGGACAGTTTACTTGTTGTCTTCATAACAGTCATGAGCTAGCTTTGTGGTTGAGAGACTTATCTGCAATCAGCTACTTCGTACATCGAGATAGAGGGACACGCAGTCCTGTTTGTTTTACATAACTGTCAGATGAATTTCTTAGATGTAGTTGAGTGTATTAAGTTAAGAGTCTTTGGGCTCCATTCATTATATCAGCTTCCCCAGAGGCCCATGTCAGCTGAGCGGTCTATTAGACTGAAATAACAGGAGTTCTCGCACACAGAGTGAGGGTAGCCTGTCATGTCAATTAGCCATGCCTTCTGCCTAATGTAGCAGATGTTTTACCTCTCTCTCTCTCTCCCTATGTGTGTCTCAGTCTCTCCCTTGATCACCACAGTGCGCTTAGCTGACACCTGATCACTCAATTACAAGACATGTTTGAAATGCCAGGACATATGTATCAGATACATCAATATTTAAGCTGAGACAATGCATAATTCAGTGTACAGGTGGATCATTAAGTTGGCTGTTTGAAGGGAGCTTTACCCTCTCATACAGATCAAATTTGGTTCATTAAAACCAAGAGCAAAAGCAAAGAGGTGGCAGAGAAAAAAAGTGAAATGGCTCCAGCACTTGGACATATCCAGATGTGCAGGTATCTGAAAACAATGCTTGCAGATATCTAATAAGAATACAGACCAGGCAGAACACGCTGAAGTTGACTGACCGCACAGGAATGACTCCACCCACCTTCTCTGGCAATGACAGAGCGTGAATCAGAGCTAAAGCCCAGTACACCAGCCGCGTGGTCGTTGGCGAGGATGAGGATGGTGACTGTGTCAGAACTGGGCAGGATACGGCTTCCTCCCTCTGTCCTCACCAGTCCTATCATCAGCGTCTCGTTGGCCTCCGGCTCCGTGTCATCGGTGATGAAAAACTCCACTGTCTTCCTCACGTCACCTGTGGATTACAGGCAAATAAAACCCATTAATGCAGCTGTCAATGAACAGCAAGCTTAAAAATATAAATGCTTAGAAAAGATTTATAATGCTGTATGACTGTTTCATAATCATAAATGTTACTTTAAAGTTGCTTTAAAACTCCAAATTAGGAATTATAATATGGAGCCCTAAATTTCAGACCTACCCTCTGCAAAAACGAGAGTTTCTCCTGTTCCGTTAAAGTCAGCATTGGGCGTGGCATTGCCTCCAACATATTTCCACTCAACGGTGACCTGTCCCAGACTGCCTCCTCTCCGCTCAATGACGAGGAGCACGGTGGCCCGTGGCTCCTCCTTCACCTTCAAATACAGCCCATTCTCACTAGTGCCAGGACTGATGCTATAGAGCAAAAACACCCCAAACGCATCTCCATTCATCCCTATGGTGACCAGAGCTGTGTCTGGTTGCCCTATGGATGGTCTGTTCTTCTCCTCCACTGTCATGTTAACCAAACTGACCCTTAGAATCCGGATGGTAAAGCTCTCGTCCACCTCCGGTAAGGAGTCGGTCAAAATCGGCACGGTCAGGTTAGCGATGCCCGAACCGTCCTGCATGGTCGCGGTCTGCGCTGTCATGGTGACATAGTCGCTCCCGGCGACGGCTTGCGAGCTGAAGAGCGAGATGGCGGCAGTGGAGTTTTTGAGGTAGGTGAAGGTTTGGGCAGACGACGTCAACTGGGTGGGTTTGGTGGTCGCCCAGAAACAGGTTGCCGTGGGAACCCTGAAGAAGGAGAAGGCCTGGCAGGCTCGTTCACGCAGACAGAAGGCTGCACAGGCATTCAGAGGGTCCTGAGGTGACGTGATGTTTATGGGTCGACGCTGGGCCATGGGGAGGGCTCCTGTTAGCGGCGGATCGTAGTAAATAAGAAAGTCGTGCCCCTCCCTCTGTGCGATGCCCACGACGTCAATCTCAGCTGTGCTGTACAGGATCTCCAAAAGACCAAAATGACCCCCACTAGAAAAAGGAGAAAGGAACACGCTTCTCATCATTCTGATATTGTTCATTGCCAATAATAAGATCCTAAAGCACATTCTGTGCTTAGCTGTACCCAGAAAAATCATCAAATAGTCTTTTGTTTAAGTGGAAATAACTGAAGAACATATGATCGACGGGAATCAAGCAGTGAATGATAAACAAGTGAATGAACAGCCTCACCTTCTCCGGACAGTGATGTTAGCGATGTAAACACCCTCCAGAGGCTCCTGGACACGGTACACAGCCTGCTCAAAGTAAACCGTCCCGTAAGGGTTATCATTAGCAGGAACGATGATGTTCACGATGTTTTCTGCTCCAACGCTCCCTCCGTTTGTGGCACCGGTCAGTTCCACTCTTATAATCTGAAACACAGATTAGAAAGAAAAGAAAAAGGTTATCTCAACGTTGAAATGACATTATTTTAACATCTAATAGAGAAACGGATGAACGCAACCCCTCACCTCCTCTATTTCGGGGATGTTGTCGGCCAGGACTTCCACTTTCAATGTTTTCATGGTTTCACCAGGAGCAAACCCGACCTCTCCGGACAAAGGTCGGAGGTCACCTGTAGCAGGTCTGCCGTTGACTGTTGCTCTCCACTGCACAGACACCTGTCCTATAGTGCCAGCGTTCCTTACTATGGGTAAAGACACCTCAAATGAGCCAGTCCCTGGTTCCTCTATAGTGACGGGCGCAGCCTGGAAAACTAGAGAAACACGATCATTAATTTTTGTCTTACAGGTCATAAAAAAGGTATAAAATACAATCAAAATGTTCTCCATGTAACTTCTTCAGATAAATACAGTCTAAACACAGTGGTTCATACATTCTGGTAATATTACAAAGCAAAATAAAAGTTTGATTCTCTTAAATGGAGATTTGGTATTTAACGTCACTTTAGGAACTGATGTGAATTGACTGATCATAAATACTCTTTATGATTTCCATAAAAGACTGAGTATGAAAATATTTAGTCACTAGATGATATCTAAGATGATATCCATCTATACTATGTGAATAAAAGCTTAGATTAGACTGAGTTGGGTTGGAAGCCTGGACTTACCGAAGGATCCATATGGATCGTCAGAGGGTTGAATGGTGATGACTGCCTGTGTCAATTCTCCCAGGAGAGCGCCCCCTGTGGTCTGGTTGAGCAGTTCTATGCGGAAAGTCTCCTCCAGTTCAGGCACCACGTCGTTGATAATGAGAATGGGAACTGGTTTACTGGTCTCTCCCTCCAGTAGAACAACATCAGAGGAAGCCACACTATAGTCCTCCCCTACACACACACACACACACACACACACACACAAAACAGAATATAACACACTCATAAAACCTGGCAGCACTGGACTGGTTAGAGTGTTTGTGTAAATATATTGATATTATACAGGTTAAAAGTATGTCCACAGACAAGTACATTCAGAGGTTCTAAGAGATTATATTCTTTTTTATGTTTTATAAAAACGTGCAAAACTCATTTTTATTTCTGCTCACCGACTCTGGCAGTCA
This sequence comes from Chanos chanos, assembly GCF_902362185.1. Taxonomy (NCBI): domain Eukaryota; kingdom Metazoa; phylum Chordata; class Actinopteri; order Gonorynchiformes; family Chanidae; genus Chanos; species Chanos chanos. Next base: position 48,331,879 of record NC_044495.1, read on the forward strand.
TGGGTACGGCTCTGAATTTGACAGACACGTCAGCGAAAATGCCCCCAATACGTGTAACATTGATTATGGGGCCGACATAGAACTCTGGTACGCTCACGGCAGGGGACGACAGCTGCAACACCCCGAAGGCGTCGTCGCTGGCCTCTATAACGACCTGGGCTACGGTGGTGTTCCCCACACCAAGGCGAGGAGACAGAGCAACTGGTAAAAACAAACAAGCAAATGATTACACGCATAAGACAAAGAGCATTACATCATTTCTTCTAACAGGTGGTATAGATTGCCTATTCCAAATAAATATGGCTTTAATAGTGAATGCATAAAACGTTGAAACTGCAAAAGCGTTGTGCTTTGACAGCTTTTCATGATCTTATTTTAGTGTAGATATTTTCTGTGTGTACCTGCCTCTCCTGTGTTAAAACAAATATCTCTCTAATTTTGAACATAGCTCTTGATTTTGAACTTTACGACACACATAAATAAATGTATTTGCATGCATTTCCTCCCATTTTTGGACAGAGACCATAAACTATTCAGTTACTCCAAAGAAACATCTAAAACTGTTTTAGTTTGAGCAAAAACAAGCCAAGACAATCATGCTTGTAATACCAGTCAAAACTTATCTACCTACTCAGTTTTTCAGGTGCTCACATCTGTACATGTACTTAAACACCAGTAAACCTTTATTAAACCAGGGCTTGAAACTGTAAACTCTAAACAGCAAATGCAAGACTGATGCTCACCTGGTCTGCTCTGCGCACCCTGTACCAGTGTGACCCCAACAAGCCTCACAAAGACAGACTCCGCCCTCTCAGGCTCCTCATCGTCCAATACCCTCAAGGTTACGTTTGCCTCACTCTGATTGGGTGCAAAGGTTACAGACTCTCTGACTGGCACAAAGTCATTCCCAGCACTGGCTCTGTCCATGCCAGGTGTGCTGTAAGGGGTGGGATCAGAGTCCCTCAGCGTCTCATAGGTCACCCTGACTCTGCCCATCAGACCCCTCCTTCTCTGGATGGACAGAGTGACCGGGGTGTTGGTTTCGGGCACGCGGATTGGCCTGCTGCTGTCTGAAAACACAAACAGCCCATAGGGGTCATCATTCGCCAGCACGGTCATGGTTGCAACAGTTTGGTCGCCGAGGCGGCCGTGGGAGACGTTAGTGAGGCGGATTTTGAAGCTTTTGTCCAACTCAGGAAGATCATCCTGTAAAACCTGGAGGAAGATATTCCCAATGGTCTGGCCCACCACAAAGGTCAAGTTTCCCATTCTGTAGACAAGTTCTTCCTCTGAGTCAGCATCTGCCTCCCAATACACCGTCACATTGGACAGAGAACCAAAGGTCCGCATCACCTGTATGAAGGTTCAAATAGCATCATCATCATCGTCATCATCATCATCATCATCATCATCACAGCTAGCTTTCCCAAAATCTTGAAATCTTAAGTTTGAGGAGAGCTGCTGAAAAGTGCTTGACTTCCAATCAAACTAAGCCTTTAGAAGATTATGAACAAAACCAACAAATGTTTTGCTCCTCAAGCTTTGTTCAAGTCTAAATATTGGCTGGTTCCTACATGCAGAATGTTACGCTGGCTTATCTCCAACCTTTTTGTAATGTGCGAGGCCATTCTAACCTGTAAGGTGATAGAACTTCGCCCCTCTTCTGGCTCAGTGCCATTGATGGCCAGCGAGTCGGCACTGAACTGGAAAACTCCATGAGCGTCGTCGGAGGCGGCAATCGTCACAGTGATGTGTGAGGCAATGCCAAGGTTGGCTATGAAACACAACATTAACATAACCCATCATTTACAGAAGAAATATCTCACATCTACAACTGAAATAAAAATAAAAGGGTTTACGATAAGGTCTAAATAATTTCGAAACACAGTATGAAATTAAATAAAAGGAAATTGTTTTTGTCCAAAAACAGCAATGCCAGGTTTACATTTTGTGTCTCCATGGTACAAGACATAGACCAGAAGCCCTGTGACATTTTCAATAAGCGTACTTACAACTGCTGCCTCCCTCACAATACAACTGCTATTTGCTTTTCCCACATTGCTGAAGTGAGCGTTCACTGGCTCTTGTGCAATGCAAATAATATGGCAGGTCTTAGTAGTGTTATGGGACTGCTAAACTAGCAGCCAAGAAGCTGGAACCGTTCAACTCTGGCCTTAAGACAGACAGGGATTCCGAGTTTTACAACTCTTAATCTAGAACTCACAAAGCAAAGCTCTCTTTTAAGTGCCAACCTCAACCGTCCATAAAACTTACAAAGGAATGAGGGGGGGAATAAAACCCACAACAAAACAAGAGTGTGCTAAAGAGTGAATTAGCATTAGCTACAGCTGGGCTTCAGTCAAAACACAAAAGTCAACAGCATTTCAACAAGCAAAACACTTTACTGCCAAGAGAAACCAAGACACAATCAACAGACAGTCACAGACAGTGTGGTTCTCCTGCAAGCCACACCACTGCAAGCTGAAATAACATTTCTGCAGTTGCCATGGCGATGAGAGAAGGGAGAGGATAACTGTGTTTTGGGAGTCAACGCAGGTTTTTTGGTGGTACCGTAAGGAGGGGGAGGTCTTACCATGATGATAGAAGGATGGAAGGAAGAGTTCAGAATCAGTTTCTCCGCTGCCACTGCCCTCCATCCCAAAGAACTGATCCACTTTGGATTTACACAGGAATCATGCAGGAATTGCACAGGAGTCAGATAGGAGTCACACAAGAATCATTCAGGAATTGTGTAGAATTATACAAGAATCATAAAAGATTCACACAGGAGTAACATAGGGGAAACACAAAAAGGAAACATACAGGAATTGTTTAGGAATCATAAAGTAATCACATAGGACTCATATGAGAAAGACACAAGAGTCATTTAAGTATTGAATCACAGATCAAACAAAGAAGAACCAAATAAGACCCAATCAGAAATCAAATATGAGAGAGACAGTGATTAAACATGGATCAAACAGGAATGAAACAGGAACAAAATAGGGATAAACTAGGAATCGCTCACAGGAATATATAGAATGGGATGGTGAAAATGTAGTGATGCAACAGGGGATTGGACAATATCACACTGAGACAACATAGTAGAGTACAAAGAGTAGAAAGAGGAAAACATAGCAATGAAATAATATAGAGTATGGAATAACAGAAGCATGCTAATGAGACTTAGACTTTACTAAATGAAGAGCAAAATAGGGAGATGAACGACCAGTTACGAACGACCTGCCCAAAAACTGCAATGATTTCCCATACAAGATTTTCAGCATGATATGGGAGATATGACCAGCTCCAATTGCTGTGTCTGGGATGCAAATGAGTGTATGTTTTTGTATTCTTACCTCCTCCTTCAGGATTATAGAGCTCCAGTCTGAAAATTTTGTCCAGCTCTGGGACAGGGTTGTCCACAATGGTCACATTGATGTATTTGAATCTCTCCCCTGGCAGGAAGTCCAGCAAACCCTCTGAGTCCTGTTATTCAAAGAAAACAATAGACAGTTTTCTCACAACAGTTCCCAGAAGATGTAGAATAAAGTCAGAGTGTGTGAGACAGGAGTAGGTCAGGACTGGAATTCATTTCAAGCAAAACTGATCTGTGCTATTAATTTAAGCATCTATGAAATGAAGTGCATATAAAATAAAGGAGAATTATACTATAACTTGATTACCCAACTGACCTCATAGTCTTCTGGACTGACGGCTGTGAAAGGAGTCGTGCGATAGCCAACCATCACCCTCCCCAGAAGGCCTTGCGCCCTGGTCACCAGAAGACGGACCACGCCTACCTCCTCGCTAACAGTGACGTGGGCTTCCTGTACGGCTGGCCGGATCATCCCCTCTGTCAGAGGAGTCGTCTGGAACTGAAGTAAACCTGGACCAGAAGTCAAACACTTGGTCAAAGCCCTACTCAAAACTATATAAAAAAAAACCTTCACATATGTATGGGGCAATCGTTTAGTTCATGTATCTGTTGGGTTTAACAATGATGAGTTGACCCAAAAATGTACCATGCAATGTTATGTAAAGTAATGACCGACATATCTGTATCTTGGGTCTCTTAGAAACCCTGGAAATGATAAAGTAATGAATATATGGAGAGTCGAGAATTATAATCATAATGGCTGTCAGTTAAGCATTCTACATTATACCATAAGGATGGTCACTGGATTTGATGGTAACCGTGGTAACGGCATTGTTGGGGTCAATGCTGGCTCCGCTGGTGGGGGTGGAGCCCGACTTCCCATCACCAGACTCGGCAGAAACCAACACAATCTGGAAGTTCTCATCAAACTCAGGAATATCATCGTCCAGGACAAGCAGGTTTAATACCTTAGAGGTGTAGAGAGACAAAATTACCACAGAAGCATATTCAAAAATAAGCAATCAAACACAGTGTGGAAAATGCCTCTTATAAAGCTCCTAACTGTGTATGTGTTCATCTTGACTGTAACAAGACTCTGGAACTCACCTGTGAGACCAGTCAAAACAACCACTAGATGGGGCTAAATGACAATAAGCATGTCACAATCCATTAATTTATATTATTCTGAGAATGAATTATAAGAATCCATTCCCATTCACCTATAAAACTCCAAACAAACTCTATAAACTTGGTGAAGTGTGAGAATATTCTTTGGCCTTTTTTGAAATGTAAGCCCTTGAGTTGCATTTTTTTGTGTGTCGTAATGATAAATGAGTGACAAGTTCTATCTTCTACCTCAGAGCGCTGGCCAGGGAGGAAGAGGATGGAGCCAGTGCCGTTGGCAAAGTCTGTGGTGTTAAACATGTCACCAGCGGAATCGATCTGTCTGACAGTGTAGTTTACATAGACGTAGTCCAAAGCCCCGCGTGTCCGCTCCACCACACAGGAGATGGTGGAGCCCTCCTCAGATATCTATAGATAAGAAACAAAGAACTCAATCTATGTTCCTAAGTCAGGAACAATAAAAAAAGCACTTCTACTCATAAGTGTTTCCTTGCATTTCTTTGTTGTTTTTGTGGTTTTGTGATTTGCTTTTTTTTTTTTGTTCTGTTTGCATTTAAAATTGTAATAGGACATTTTTTAATTTTTTGCTTCGCTATCACCTTGATACAAAATCTATTAAGCGTACCTTACTGAGCCAGTAAAAAACAAACAATTCATAGCCCTTGCAGTCTTTTAATGTAAGTGGTACCGGTGCCAATACATAGAGCAGAGAGAATTCAACCAGCACACAGCAGGACAGAACTGTCAAAGACAAGCTGCTGATTGACTGTATTTTCTTGTTGTAGTTCATCAGTGAATATTTGTGACTGTATTAAAACTATAAATTAGTTTAGGTTTAAATTAGTTTAAAGGTCAGTCCTTTGGCTGTCTCCGGACGTGGTGTGATTTGCAGAGAGCATGCTTGGAGTCACATGCCACCGTAACCAGAGGAGATGTGTCACTATAGGAATGCTCCACCCAGGTCTGCCATCTGTTCTGTTAATTGACTCAGCTACCGTACACACCGCGCATCCAATCTCCCTAAAGAGGGGAGCACACAGTTCTTCCAGTCAGGCGTGAAGACGCATCAAATATACACAAGGACATGCCTTCACAAGCAGGATTTATGTTACAACTCTCTCTAGGCAGCCAAAACTTAGGATGACACACCATGACTGAGTAACAGGATCAAAGTTAATGGAATGTATAACAGCCAATGGTCTGTGAGATAATAATGACTTTTTGTGATGGTGAAAGTGTGACTATGCTTTCTTATTCTTTGAAAGGTGGATGTTATGGTTTAACTGTAGCAAGTGATACAATGGACTTTTTCTCCTGTAAGGGGAACGAAATCCTGTCCACAGACCTTGAGCATTGGTGGGGAAATGTATATTCAAAATTGCACTGAACTGTTGGAGTTTACTCTAAAGTTTCTAGAAAACATAAAATGTTTGGTATTAGTGTTTAGTTTCCAGAAAGCATCAATCTAGGTTTTACTGCAGAATATGTAAAGAAAACATAGAAATCTTGCCTTTCTGTAGAGTTTCTAGAAAGCATGAGCTCTTGCCTTTACTGTGGTGGCTCTAGAAAACTGATCATGATTTCAGCACTTGAATTAATGCAAAACCCCAAACATGTCAACTATGAGTATGAGTTATGACATGTGTATGAAGTTATGAGTTATGAAATGGGTATGAATGTGTTTGTCTGTGGGTCTGCCCTGCGATGGACTGGTGACCTATCCAGGGTGTTTCCCTGCCTTTTGCCCTATGAGCGCAGGGATAGGCTTCAGCACCCCCATGACCCTGATTAGGATAAGTGGCTTAGATAGTGAGTGAGTGGATCACATTTGCCTCTATAAAGGCCGAAAAGAAGAGAAATACAAACCCTCAAAGTGATTATCACCTTACAGTGTTCATTAGGCTGTGACAAATGCGCAAGCCATGCATTCCTCTTTCTCTTATGTGTTCAGACAGCTCAATAACAGGCTGATTATAAAACTCCAAAATTAAAAATCAGAGGAAAGATTTCGTGACCTGTGCAATGTTCAAACAAAATTTGAATTTTTAAAATTCAAAACTTCCCATATTGGAAAAGTAGATGGTGGCACGTCTTGTACATTTCCCAAACTGTTAAATTTTCACTCTATGGATGCTTTCGCTCTTGATGGGTTACAGCACCAACAGACAGCATAAAAACCGTGTTTATCAGAAAGCGAATAGCGCGAAACTTTCTTGAGTTGACGATACGACACAACTGTCAACTATGCAAGCCTCTCTCTCCGTTTGATATCAAGCGATCGATTATATGGGATAATATGTCGTCGCATAAACTCAGTTACGTTAAAGCTTGCACTCGTTCTGGGCACGTTCAAAAATAGTCTTGAAACAAGTTTCTTCACTTACTTGGGTATATCTGTGGTTAAAATAAATTATGCATAGTTTGAAAATACCCTATTTATGTGTTCGTTTGTGGATCAGATACAGTAGATAATCGTACGAGCAACTGTAAGTAATTGTAAGACTGTAAGTGAATTTTGACAGTAATTTCACAGAACGAGGATACTGTGTTATCAAATAGAGCGCAAATAATTTGCAAACTGTATTGTGGAATTTGCGGATTGGCGGAATTTGACTCTGAGTAACTCCACAGAACGAGGCCACTGTGTCATCATATGGAACTCAAACCATATTGTTACATCATAAACGATGGCGATAAACACACATACTGTAACAGGTGTATACTACCTCAGATTCCACGAAGATACAGATAGAGGAAATCATTCGCTCTTTTTGGTTCAGCTTCAACACGATAGCAGCGCGGTTATGAACTTTAATTACAACTACATTGCTTCTTCAAATCCACATCAAGATAAAGGTAAGGCATTTATTATTTTTCATCTATAATCAAACAACTGTTTTCAGTTTGACTGGGCCGCATTTTCGCTGTCCGTTATAAATCAAAATTTTAAATATCAGCCGAAGAATCGATGTACTCACCAATGTGCTACTTGCTACTGCACTATTTTCCCCCCAGCTACAACGGACCAAAACTAAAATGTTTACTATAAAACAATTTATCAGTTTTATATAAATCACACCTGAGCACATAACTTCTGGAAAAATCAATATTTTATACATTTCCTTTAATAATTATTTGCCACCAAGTTACTAGCCTATCCTTAGCACTTCTAGTCATCAAAGACATACTGTAAATACTACTTTTAGAGTGAAAGTGATGTTCAAAGTAGTCAAGTTAGCAAACCAACTCATTTTTAAATTGGGATGCCTTTCACTACTGCACAGGAATTTATCATGTCCCTGAGTGCAGTCCAGTGGTGAGGAGAGCTGGTCAGGAAAAGCTCAAAAGAGCTTTTCCATCAAAAGAACTGGATGGTGTTACACAGGAGAGCAAGAAGCTGATGAAGACAGAGGCCATCAGCTTCAAGGAGGCAGGTGTCAATTCTGTGTTGGGTATGGCAGATAGGAACATCAGTAAAAAAACTCTGCAGAAAGAGAAGTCTCGCCCAAAGAAACTTAAAGCACACAGAAGGAACAGTGGGAAGCCTCAGGGGACAGCAGACAAAATCAGTGTCGAGGTCTCTGGTGAGGCTGGATGCACCTGTGGTGGGAACTTGGTGTCTAAAAGCCTGCTGACACAAAAACTTATGATGTCAGTCCAGGTATTTCACCGTTTAGGCACCAAACTGGTCGAGTTCAACCACAGAGAGGACCCCAGGCCGCAGAACCAGCAGGTCAGTCAGAAACGGACTGGTTCTGGACTGTGCCCCACATGTTCCTTTGGACACCTGCCTGGACAAACACGTCCCGCACAAGGCCACTCCTCCACACCATTCCTGGGAAGCACACAACATCTTTCCAAACTGGACAGTGCTCCCAACAGGGTCCCTCAGAACACTCACAGTTCCTCCTGGATCCGTGAAGAGTTCCACACCAAGTATGTGTCCATACCCATTCCTCCCCATCTCAGAGCAGAGAGAGAAGCCATGAAGCTGAGAGCCCAGCGAGAAAGGGAGGAAGCTGCTAGAGTCACCAAGCTGGGTATGGACTGTTCCATCCTTGTGGACAGACAGAGGGACCCTTTCATGGACCATTTCAGCCAGCTCTTCTCATAGACACTGACATGAAGAGCATCCTGAGCTCTCCTTACTAGTCACATCCTGGGAAAGAGGTAAAAAGAAAGAAATAATTCAATTTCTTAAATTTGGATGCCTTTCACTATTAAACAGGAATTTATCACATCCCTGGGTGGAGTCCAGTCACCACAAGGGAGGACAAGTTGAGGAGAGCTGGTCAGGAAAAGCTCAGAAGGGCTTTTCCATTAAATGACCCAGATGGTGACAGAGCAGAGCTCAGGAAGCTGATGAGGACAGAGGCCATCAGCATCAAGAAGGCAGGTGTCAGTTCTGTGCTGGGCGAGGCAGGCAAAAGTATCAAGAAGAACACTCTGCAGAAAGAGGAGTCTGGCCCAAAGAAACTTAAAGTACACAGAAGGAACAGTGGGAAGCCTCAGGGGACAGCAGACAAAATCAGTGTCGAGGTCTCTGGTGAGGCTGGATGCACCTGTGGTGGGAACTTGGTGTCTAAAAGCCTGCTGACACAAAAACTTATGATGTCAGTCCAGGTATTTCACCGTTTAGGCACCAAACTGGGCGGGTTCAACCACAGAGAGGACCCCAGGCCGCAGAACCAGCAGGTCAGTCAGACACGGACTGGTTCTGGACTATGCCCCACATGTTCCTTTGGACACCTGCCTGGACAAACACGTCCAGCACATGGCCACTCCTCCACACCATTCCTGGGAAACACACAACATCCTCCCAAACTGGACAGTGTTCCCAATAGGGTCCCTCAGAACACTCACAGTTCCTCCTGGATCCGTGAAGAGTTCCACGCCAAGTATGTGTCCATACCCATTCCTCCCCATCTCAGAGCAGAGAGAGAAGCCATGAAGCTGAGAGCCCAGCGAGAAAGGGAGGAAGCTGCTAGAGTCACCAAGCTGGGTATGGACTGTTCCATCCTTGTGGACAGACAGAGGGACCCTTTCATGGACCATTTCAGCTCAGGATGCTCTTCCCATAGACACTGACATGAAGAGCATCCTGAGCTCTCCTTACTAGTCACATCCTGGGAAAGAGGTAAAAAGAAAGAAATAATTCAATTTCTTAAATTTGGATGCCTTTCACTATTAAACAGGAATTTATCACATCCCTGGGTGGAGTCCAGTCACCACAAGGGAGGACAAGTTGAGGAGAGCTGGTCAGGAAAAGCTCAGAAGGGCTTTTCCATTAAATGACCCAGATGGTGACAGAGCAGAGCTCAGGAAGCTGATGAGGACAGAGGTCATCAGCATCAAGAAGGCAGGTGTCAGTTCTGTGCTGGGCGAGGCAGGCAAAAGTATCAAGAAGAACACTCTGCAGAAAGAGGAGTCTGGCCCAAAGAAACTTAAAGTACACAGAAGGAACAGTGGGAAGCCTCAGGGGACAGCAGACAAAATCAGTGTCGAGGTCTCTGGTGAGGCTGGATGCACCTGTGGTGGGAACTTGGTGTCTAAAAGCCTGCTGACACAAAAACTTATGATGTCAGTCCAGGTATTTCACCGTTTAGGCACCAAACTGGGCGAGTTCAACCACAGAGAGGACCCCAGGCCGCAGAACCAGCAGGTCAGTCAGACACGGACTGGTTCTGGACTATGCCCCACATGTTCCTTTGGACACCTGCCTGGACAAACACGTCCAGCACATGGCCACTCCTCCACACCATTCCTGGGAAACACACAACATCCTCCCAAACTGGACAGTGTTCCCAATAGGGTCCCTCAGAACACTCACAGTTCCTCCTGGATCCGTGAAGAGTTCCACGCCAAGTATGTGTCCATACCCATTCCTCCCCATCTCAGAGCAGAGAGAGAAGCCATGAAGCTGAGAGCCCAGCGAGAAAGGGAGGAAGCTGCTAGAGTCACCAAGCTGGGTATGGACTGTTCCATCCTTGTGGACAGACAGAGGGACCCTTTCATGGACCATTTCAGCTCAGGATGCTCTTCCCATAGACACTGACATGAAGAGCATCCTGAGCTCTCCTTACTAGTCACATCCTGGGAAAGAGGTAAAAAGAAAGAAATAATTCAATTTCTTAAATTTGGATGCCTTTCACTATTAAACAGGAATTTATCACATCCCTGGGTGGAGTCCAGTCACCACAAGGGAGGACAAGTTGAGGAGAGCTGGTCAGGAAAAGCTCAAAAGGGCTTTTCCATTAAATGACCCAGATGGTGACAGAGCAGAGCTCAGGAAGCTGATGAGGACAGAGGTCATCAGCATCAAGAAGGCAGGTGTCAGTTCTGTGCTGGGCGAGGCAGGCAAAAGTATCAAGGAGAACACTCTGCAGAAAGAGGAGTCTGGCCCAAAGAAACTTAAAGTACACAGAAGAAACAGTGGGAAGCATCAGAGTACAACAGACAAAATCAGTGTTGAGGTCTCTGATGAGGCTGGATGCACCTGTGGTGGGAACTTGGTGTCTCAAAGCCGACTGACACAAAAACGTATGATGTCAGTCCAGGTATTTCATCGTTTAGGCACCAAACTGGGCGAGTTCGACCACAGAGAGGACCCCAGGCCGCAGAAGCAGGTCAGACACAGACTGGTTTTGGATTGTGTCCCACGTGTTCCAGTGGACACCTGCCTGGACAAACACGTCCCGCACAAGGCCACTCCTCCACACCATTCCTGGGAAGCACACAACATCTTTCCAAACTGGACAGTGCTCCCAACAGGGTCCCTCAGAACACTCACAGTTCCTCCTGGATCCGTGAAGAGTTCCACGCCAAGTATGTGTCCATACCCATTCCTCCCCATCTCAGAGCAGAGAGAGAAGCCATGAAGCTGAGAGCCCAGCGAGAAAGGGAGGAAGCTGCTAGAGTCACCAAGCTGGGTATGGACTGTTCCATCCTTGTGTACAGACAGAGGGACCCTTTCATGGACCATTTCAGCCAGCTCTTCTCATAGACACTGACATGAAGAGCATCCTGAGCTCTCCTTACTAGTCACATCCTGGGAAAGAGGTAAAAAGAAAGAAATAATTCAATTTCTTAAATTTGGATGCCTTTCACTATTAAACAGGAATTTATCACATCCCTGGGTGGAGTCCAGTCACCACAAGGGAGGACAAGTTGAGGAGAGCTGGTCAGGAAAAGCTCAGAAGGGCTTTTCCATTAAATGACCCAGATGGTGACAGAGCAGAGCTCAGGAAGCTGATGAGGACAGAGGTCATCAGCATCAAGAAGGCAGGTGTCAGTTCTGTGCTGGGCGAGGCAGGCTAAAGTATCAAGAAGAACACTCTGCAGAAAGAGGAGTCTGGCCCAAAGAAACTTAAAGTACACAGAAGAAACAGTGGGAAGCCTCAGAGTACAACAGACAAAATCAGTGTCGAGGTCTCTGATGAGGCTGGATGCATCTGTGGTGGGAACTTGGTGTCTAAAAGCCGACTGACACAAAAACTTATGATGTCAGTCCAGGTATTTCACCGTTTAGGCACCAAACTGGACGAGTTCGACCACAGAGAGGACCCCAGGTCACAGAACCAGGTCAGACACAGACTGGTTTTGGATTGTGTCCCACGTGTTCCAGTGGACACCTGCCTGGACAAGCACATCCCACACATGGCCACTCCTCCACACCATTCCTGGGAAACACACAACATCCTCCCAAACTGGAAAGTGCTGCCAACAGGGTCCCTCAGAACATTCACAGTTCCTCCTGGATCCGTGAAGAGTTCCACACTAAATATGTGTCCATACCCATTCCTCCCCGTCTCAAAGCAGAGAGAGAAGCCATGAAGCTGAGAGCCCAGTGAGAGAGGGAGGAGGCTGCTAGAGTCACCAAACTGGGTATGGACTGTTCCATCCTTGTGGACAGACAGAGGGACCCTTTCATGGACCATTTCAACCAGCTCTGCCCATGAACACCAATGTCAAGGACACCCTGAGCTCTCCTTAGCAGTCATACATTAGGATGAAATAAAAATATTTAATTGTCTTAAAAGTGGTGAAAAGAGATTTTTTTCCCCCCATGTCATAAAACACCTCTTCATATCCCAGACATATAAGATGACACCACAACTCAGAAGCATACATATAACATTTGTAGCTACAAAACATAGTACAGAGAGAGAAACATTCAAAGTATGTGAGCGCAAAAATATGTAACTATGAAAAACAGAGCTGCTTCTATATTTATACTTCTATAATACTTTTATCCTGCTTCTATACTCATACTATACGTCTGACCAAAACAATGCAGAACTTGTTACACGCAAATTGTACTCCTTTCAAGATTCTCTGTGACAAATGAAATGATTTAAAACCTGTCTAATCCAGGATGTTCTCTCAGTACTGAACTCTAACAGGTTTACTGATTCTAGTCTCATTACAATTAATTGTGTTCATCTTCTCAAAGCATTGAATTATTTTGTAAGTGTAGCAGGTTTTACTTTTCAGGTGTAAAATTCTTTAAATTTTGGTAAATTTTGTAAACTCGATTTTGTTTTTGTGGGGTTTGTGGGCTCAGGTGAAGTAAAGTCTGCTGCCATAATCGCTCTTCATCACTCTCAACTAGGCACTGGATTTGAGTGGCAGAGGCCAGCACGTTTCCTCAAATATACTGATAGGAAAGCGATTCTTGTACATTTCCTGAGGTGCTAATATCATTTAACAATGGTCTATGTATGTTAAACCTGCAGTGGGTTTTTGGTTGATTTTTAATGGCTTACACCATCAGAGGGCTTAGACGCCATGTATACTCAAAAGGAAAAAAAAGGGAATGTACATCTTTGCGTGAGGACAATGGTCTCCCCCATCCAAGTCTCTCTCTTGACATTGTGGGAATTTGGCTTTGTCCATCAAGTGATAGATCATGACTGCTGCTGTCAGTATTGCTAGCACTGCCATGGCAATGCTACTTCTCAAACAAGTATTGCCTGGCAATACTAGTTTTTTGCAGACAATATGGTGTTTATTTCATTTTGAAGATTTGAGTAACCTGTAATGAAAACCTAATTTTATGTAGTGAAGAATCTGATTGCATCAGCTGCGATATATGAAAATATTTGACTTTATCAGCGAGACAGATATGACATGTTGCGCCATTTGAGTGCCTGTGCAGGACTACCACAGCGGTGTGCATGCACTGTGTTGTAGTAGACTGTTGGAGCGTTCCTCTCCGCCACCGCCAGACCGCCACAACCAGAGATAGTGGGAAACAGCTCAGAGGAAGAGACGTGTTCGACTGATCACATTGAATGTCATCTAGCTAGACTCCAAATCTCAGCTGAGATGTGTACATAAAAACAAGCATATTTGGCATCATTATTAGTATTGTACAACAGTTGGCTGTATTTCTAACTGAAGCATTGTTGCATGTATCCCTCAAACTCTAACGTTAAGTGGTCAACTTCAGCTGCTAACTTTACCTAGCTAGCATAAGCAAATGTAGTTTGCAAGCTAGCTAGCTAATGTTAGTTGGCTTATTCATTAATTGTGATCAATTGAAAGTTCAGACAGTCGAAATGTAATGTTAATGCATTTCGACTCAAGGTGCATCTAACGTTAGCTAGTTCTTATTAGCTCCATAGCTACTAGCTAGCTTACTAACCAGCTAAATTTAAATTATTGAAGTGAATGGAGAACTAGCTACATTAGCTAATGACACAGTCCACACCATCACTATGTATTTTGATGGACAATGCATCAATTCAAGCAGCTTTAGGATTAGTTTAATTATTTATGTCTGTTTTTATTCAGATTAAGTTGGCAATGGCTAATATTTTTTCCCATGCAGGCAGGAAGAGAACAGGTTGCATGTGCACTGCATGTTGCACCTGGCAGCATGAAGCATGCAGGTGCACCTTCAAAGACATTATGGCCTTTCTTTAAAAGGTTAGTGAAGGCAGATGTTAGCCATGAGCTATTGAAAAGAATGTGTTCCACCAATTTATAAAGTTGGTTTTTAGCTATAACATAGCAGTGAGTGCTGACAAAACAAAGCTTAATGAAAGTATAGAAGTAAATGGTGTATGGTATACAAATAGACAGAAGGTGGAGCACAGAGGGAAACCAGCAGGAAGCCCAGCCCAGGTTATGGCAGCAGGTACCAACAGGTTAGTAACCAGATCAGTAGCTAGTACTGTAAGTCAAGGTAATGTCATGAGGCACTCAGGTTAATTAACAAAATATAGCATAGCAGAATGACCATTAAGCCCAAGGTATGAGTAAGTGGTGTTTTTGTAAACAGGTAGCATGAGCGTGGAGGAATGGCAGAGAGCCCAGTCCAAGTTGTTGGAGAAGATACAAGCAGGCTAGTAGTACTGTAAATCAGGTTAATTGTTTAAGGATAGTCCTCAGGAAATCATAACTGTAAGTACTGTTGAGACCAATATCAATGTAAATTGCTTATGAGAAAGTGTTTTTATTTTTGCAAACAGACAGGACCAGCATGGAGGCATAGCAGGGAGCCCAGCCCAAGTCATTGGAGAGGGTTCAAGCAGGTTAGTAGCCATGTTAGTGACACTTTATATCAAGTTCACATCATGAAGCACCCAAGTTAATCAAGGGTAGCTAAAGCTAAATCAGCTAAATATAAAACAGCAGTGGGTGCCATTAAGCCCAAGGTATGAGTATGCATATGAGTAAGTGGTGTTTTTGCAGACAGACAGGATGATCATGGAGGTACAGAAGAGAGCCAAGATCAACACACTGGAGAGGATTTGAGCAGGTTAGTAGCAGGTACATGTCTACGGGTGGGCTGGGGAGGGTGTTGCCCACCCAGAGGAATCATCTGCCCACCCAGTGACAAGGTCACCGTTACAGGGGTTTTTTTTTTTTTTTTGGAGCATTCATAGTGACTTAACGTCCGCGTTCTGTGCGTTCTGTGAAATAGAACGTTATGTGATTTGGACGTTGTGCGAACACCATATTACAGTACATACTTAGCAAAACTGCAAGCAATAGCATTCACTGATTTTCCTTCTAGTTGTTTAATAAACTTTTGTTTCACTTCCAAATCGATACTTATCCTTTGCCTCTTGCTGCTGATATAGCTAGCACTGGTTATGCTGCATTTGGGAGCCATGACGCACTTTACGGTAACATTTTCGAAAGAAAATTAAACAGACATATAGCTACAACACTCAAGAGACGCACGATACACGAGACTGAATGGTGCTGCCTACTAGTTGAAGCATACGCTATTATACGGTAAACTTTTTATTTGTAAGTGAGGAAAGTTCACATAAAATAATGATAAAAAGTACACTACAGTACACACATAAGCCAGGAACATAGGCATTTATTATGTCTATCAAGACATATGTATTATAGGTTATATATGTACTGTACTATTACATGTCTGGCAGCGCAATCGCCAAGAGACATGAGATACACATGTTGCGTGCGGGAAGCGGTTGCGTCTGCTGCATCTGGTTACACCTGCTATGTCCCGTTCTCCGATTGGGATTTCTGAACTGTATTATAACCTTGTGGGACCACGGACGTATATGTGGTTGGAAGTTGCCCGAAAAGACGTTAAGCGACACATGACTATACATAAAAATGAAAAATAATAGTAAAAAAAAAAAATCGTTGCATCTACTAACCATATTGGGCCTAAATATCATTCTATCCTTGGTAGAACAACATTAGTTCATCTTACAAATGTTCGTCATACAGGCACTGTTGCCTGACCCTGTGCATTCTTTTCTGTTGTAGCCTAGTGAAGATCCAAACCAAAATTTGCCCACAACTTTCCCTCTGCAGTTCATCATGCTCATCATTAAATCTAAATCTAAATTTTACAGAGTTTAATTTTTTCTTTTCTTTTTTACAGGGTAATGGCCCCGGAACCCCCTACAGAAATTGAATACTGTAATCAGGGGTGGAAAAAGTACAAGTAGAAGTACTGTTACTAAAAATATGTACTCTAAGTAGAGTTAAACTGACAACCAGTTTAACTCTACGAGGACAGTGTTATGGTAGTGCCGCCAACATGGCTGGTAGCATTAATGGTGTTCAAGCCCAGTTGTTGGTTGAGCAGTTAAAAGCACTTTTTGTTCATTGTACAGCTCATTCGTTAAATCTCACGTTACAAGTGGGCAGTCACGACATTGACTCTCGCCAGAGACTCAGTACAGTACACTAAAGACATAAGTTCCTTCATCACAGTTTTTGCCAAACGGGAAAGTGTTTTTCAACAAGCTCAGTGAGACCTTGGAGTTTAAGAGGATGAGAACATTGTAAAGACTTTGGAAAAAAAAAAAAAAATTGCCTAACACAGTGGGCTGTGCGGGTGCAATCTGTGAATGCTTTGCTTCAGCACTATGTATCTCTGAAGAACGCTCTGGCATGAATTGCTTCAGAGGACAGGAGTGAATGTGCCACCAAGGCCAGTGGATTTTTTGAAGTTATGTCAAATTTTCAGTTTTTGTTTGGTCTTACTGTGTGCCAGAGGGCCCTACACCTTGTGGGAAAACTGTGTTGCATTTTGTAGCAGGCAGATGTATCAGCTGCTGATGCAAAGAAGGCTGCACCAAGAACAGAAATTATTCTGGGTGTCCTTAGGTCAGATGCTGAATTCTCTTTTCTTTGGCAAAGCTGCCTTGACTGTGCTTTTTTAGTGACAGCGATACTCAAAGTGGTAAAAAGGAAGAATTAATTCCTTTTAAAATTGTGATGCCTTTTGCTATTTAACAGGAATATATCACATCCCTTGGTGTAGTCCAGTCACCACAAGGGAGGACAAGTTGAGGAGAGCTGGTCAGGAAAAGCTCAAATGGGCTTTTCCATTAAATGACCCAGATGGTGACAGAGCAGAGCTCAGGAAGCTGATGAGGACAGAGGCCATCAGCATCAAGAAGGCAGGTGTCAGTTCTGTGCTGGGCGAGGCAGGCTAAAGTATCAAGAAGAACACTCTGCAGAAAGAGGAGTCTCGCCCAAAGAAATTCAAAGCACACAGAAGAAATAGTGGGAAGCCTCAGAGTACAACAGACAAAATCAGTGTTGAGGTCTCTGATGAGGCTGGATGCACCTGTGGTGGGAACTTGGTGTCTCAAAGCCGACTGACACAAAAACTTATGATGTCAGTCCAGGTATTTCACCGTTTAGGCGCCAAACTGGACGAGTTCGACCACAGAGAGGACCCCAGGTCACAGAAGCAGGTCAGACACAGACTGGTTTTGGATTGTGTCCCACGTGTTCCAGTGGACACCTGCCTGGACAAGCACATCCCACACATGGCCACTCCTCCACACCATTCCTGGGAAACACACAACATCCTCCCAAACTGGAAAGTGCTGCCAACAGGGTCCCTCAGAACATTCACAGTTCCTCCTGGATCCGTGAAGAGTTCCACACTAAATATGTGTCCATACCCATTCCTCCCCGTCTCAAAGCAGAGAGAGAAGCCATGAAGCTGAGAGCCCAGCGAGAAAGGGAGGAAGCTGCTAGAGTCACCAAGCTGGGTATGGACTGTTCCATCCTTGTGGACAGACAGAGGGACCCTTTCATGGACTATTTCAACCAGCTCTGCCCATGAACACCAATGTCAAGGACACCCTGAACTCTCCTTAGCAGTCATACATTAGGATGAAATAAAAATATTTAATTGTCTTAAAAGTGATGAAAAGAGATTTTTTTCCCCATGTCAAAAAACACCTCTTCGTATCCCAGACACATAAGACGACACCTCAGCTTGAAAGCATACGTAGCTACAAAACATAGTACAGATAAACATTCAAAGTGTGTGAATGTAAAAATATGTAACTATGAAAAGCTGTACACCTTCTATACTTCCTGGGTTTTAGTCATTCAGAGAATTCTTCCAAATTCAATACAATAGCATCACATTCCTTAGCCAGTGCTATCCATTACCTGTTTCACTGTCTTATCAAAACAAGGCAGAACCTTTAACACACAAAATATGTTTTTTTCACAATCATCTGTGACAAATCTAATTGTCTAATACTTGTCTAATGACATAATTTTCTAGCAGTGCTTAACATCTCAAAAAGTTAGTGAATCCACTCTCATTACAGTCCGTTACATTTATCTTCACCCAGCAAAAAGCAGTGTTTTAAACATAGCAGTGTTTTTCCACCTGTAACCTTGATAGCTTAGTAAAATTTTGTGTAGTGGATCATATTCTTACTTCTGGTATGCAGGCTCCAGTGAACCCAAACAGTCCGTTGGCAAAGTCACTCTTCATCACTCTGAGGGTAGCAGTGGGTCTGGGCAAGGGTAGCCTGGCACCTCCATGCACAGCCACCAGCTGTAGATAAAACACCTCCTCTCCCTCCTCCTCGTGGTCGTCCCGCACCTCCACTATGAAGGACTTGACTTTATCATCCTGCCGGTAAGACAAGTACCCAGACACGTTACGCAGGTCTGTCTTGGATGGCTGGTTATGGAGCTCGTGGATTTGGGTCCGGTTCAGACGGCTTGAGTAGAGCCGGACATCCTGCAACAGACCGGTATAACGCTGCTGGCCATGGGGATCTGACCCAATCCATATTGGTACAGGGTCTGCAAGGAGTTGAGACATTAAAAGTCACACCTGTTTAGTAAGCACTACTACAGATCACATCTGTAACAACTTATGAAAAATGTGTGTAAAGAAGAAGACAGATTTCTATTTTAAATGCTTTCTCTTGTTGAAATGATTTACAGCCAATAATGTAATTTAATCAAATCAGGGTTTGTTTTTTCTTTGCCACTGGTCTGCGTTTCTTAAAAAAACCCAAAAACTAACAAAAAAACAACCAACCAAAAAAAACCCCAAAAAAACAAACAACAACAGATCATTTTTGTGCATGCCCCTATGCATGTGCCTTGTAATAAGTCAAAAAAACACACACACACACACACACACACACACACACACACACAAACACACACATACCAGTCTCATAATCTATTGCATGGGTTTCACATCAAAACAAGTGTGAAATCTCAGTTCAGAAGGTCAGAATTTGACCTCCATGTTCAGTCCGCTGATCAGTGAATTCTGCGGTAACAGCGCATTGGCCACCAGGATGACATTCAAAAGCACACAACTGTACAAATTGAGGAAGCACGCCACAGTGAACACACACAAAAACCTTGAGGAGAACCCACTTTAACCAGTTAAGCTAACAAACTAAGACATTGTCATACGTTCTGGCTGTTTAAATGTATATATCCATTTGACAGTATTTTGAAAAGAGATATCAAGAAAGTGCTACCAGGGGGTCTCCACTTGGAACGAAAAAACACATTGTCTTTAAATTCTAGGAATGGTGTTGGGGAGTTTCAGGGGTGGGGTGGGGAGGGGGGGCAAAGAGCTTCTCATATACCACCAACAATGTCCCAGCAGCCAACTACTGCTCACTCAAGCAGAACAGCTCAGTGTAATGTTAAACAATAGCAAAAGCCTGTCACTACCGGATCTCTCCAAAGACACACAGAAGTGAAGATGAATCCAGTACCCCACACCCACAAGTGGAATAAAAAACAAAAAGCCCAGAGGACTTTCTCTCACAGTCCCCAGGGAATGCATGGCATGAGAAATGTAGTTAGAGTAACAAGAAGTCATGATCTGACACTTTCATCTGTGTCTCTGTGTTCTGCTTGATCAGTTCAGTCAGTTTGGCTCAATATTACTTAACAACGACAAAAGACCTACGAAAATGAGTCCCTAAATATAATGGCCATAGGACAACTGCTTATTGCTGGAGTATTACAGTGGTGGAGCTACATCTGGAGTTTGGGTGTTTGACAGATTCCCAGTAGAGTCTCTTTGTCAAATAGAGACATAACTTTCTCTCAGACAGCAGATTCACTATAGATCCCATTTACCTACCATTGATGATGGCCTCTCCTTTCAGACTCTTAATCCCTCCGGGCATTGGATTACCATTCAAGTAGAACTCAATAATCCCATCTTCCACTGTGACAACAACATGAATCCATGTGTTATCCTCCACAAACTTAGCCTCTGTTGATCGTGCTATGAGTGTGCTGTTAGATCCCACTGTGGTGTAGTGCAGCATCAGCGTAACATGGGATTCATTGATGTGAATCTTAATACCATAGCACAGAGACCCATTCCCATTGCCCTTAGAGACAATAAAACCTTCCATGTTGAGTGTGGGCATGAGCCAAGCGGAGAAGGTAAAGTTAGCCAGGATCTGAGGGATGTCCTCAGGTTGGGCTGCTGCAGGAATTGTTCCGTAAGATCCTGGAAGGCCGGAGAAGTAGAGGGCATCTGTGCCAGAGTGGTGCCTCCTGGCATGGGGCCTGAGTTCCACCTCCTGTGGGAAGGTGGCCATTAGGATTAAGTCCATCATCGTGGGAAGGCCTTCCGGGAAAGCCGCGGACAGGATCTCCCAGCTAACGCGCACGTTGCTGAATGTACCCTGCTGTCGAAGGATGGTGAAAGACGTAACATCAGACATGTCGTCTTCTGAAAGAACATCCTCTGCTACCTCACGTTCCAGGCTATCTGGGTCGATGGCAAACACTCCAAACGGGTCATCGTTGAAAGGTATCAGAACCGAGGCATTGAGGTTGTGATCGGCCAGACGGCCTCCTTCTCCAGGATATCCACCTGTATAATGGAATGGGAGAGCTCATTTTCAATGTTTTTGTTTTCCCCAACAGGAAATAATCTGGGAATAGGGGATACTGGAGATTAGCAAAACTGAATATTTAGCAAAACTGAGTATTTAGCAGCAGATCAGGATTACAGTAGCATTTACTTTGCACCAAACTTGAATACTGACAGTATGTACACAGATACAAGTATGAAAATGATTTGGTATCTCATAGCTCAAAAATTTACTTCAATGAATGTTGTACATCTCTAGCCATATTAAACAGTTTAGAGAATTTACCTGATATATTTACCAGCCTAAGCTCATAGAACTCATTGAACTCGGGGAGTTTGTCGGATATGGCCTCCAACACTATGGGTTTGGTCTCCTCTCCGGTGGTGAAGATGATGGAGCCAGAGGTATTAGCGAATTCCTGACTAGGCTCCAGAGGGGTATCGTTGGCAAACAGCTGCCAAAACACTGTAACGTTGCCAAAGTGTCCTCGGTCTCGGTGAACGCTGCAGATAACAACAACAACAACAACAATTGCAACAACATGATAATTCTACACCAGCCTAACGTACCATTATGTCATTAGGACACACCACATTTATGATGAAAATGTTTATTATTTACAATAATAGGTCAATAGGACATACAAAAAAATGCATTCTCCAAACTATGTCCCATTCCAAGCACACGCATTCGGTGGCATCCACACACATACAGTACTACAGAAAGGGGGAATATTACAAAATCAAATTTACAAAATCAAATTCACAAAAGGGAAGGAAGGAAACAGGAGAGGTTCATTACTGTTATTACAGCAAATCACAGACTATCTGAGTCACAGTATGTTATGACAGCTTTTACACAAGTAAAGCCATCATGTTTTGAGACTTACTTATAGTGACTAGGTCCAGGTAAACTAAACACTGCAGCCTCTCCATAACCCATGAATATCTACACAGATCCCAGATCAGTGCTGTCTCATTGCTGGTAAGATGACATTTGAAACAGTTACTCACTAAAAGTTGTTGGATTTCCCCTCTTCCACTGGCCTCTCAATGGACTGCAGAGAAAATATTCCATTGGCGTCATCGTTTGCCGTGATCACCACAGTTGCAACACCCTGGCCATAGACCACAGCATCCCCTGGTCACCACACACACACAATAACACACATACAGACAAAGGCTTTGTCATTTGAGAATCAAGCCGTCAATACCAGGCTAACACTCTCCTCACATTACAAATCCAAATGGCCGCTGTCTGGGAACTCACAATTACCTGTCTTAAGTAATAAACTGGTGTATAATTCATTTGTAACACTGGTCTGCCCTGATGCCACCACAATGCCGTCATAAGCCTGACTTAAGCAGTTTATATTCTTCTAGTCGGTTCAGTAACAATGAAGAAAAACAATGCAGAAAACAGGCAATAAAGAATACAAATCAACACCTTGTCTGTATCCAATATTCCACCACAGGATGAGTAAAAACATACAAAAACAGGCCGTAGTATTGCATAAGATGTCAATATATCAGCTTCTGAACAGAAAAGATTGTCATGCAAGTAAGATATTTCTCTGATGAAAGAATCCACTATCCTTATGCCAAATCCTTTTCAGAATCTCATATTTTCAAGCATATGTTTGTGTTTTCCACTTTACATATAACAAATGTCGTTTGTTTCAGATCTACACATTATTGTGGCCATGCTAGGCATTAGTTTAAGAAAAAAAGAGAGAGAGAGAGAGAGAGAGAGAGAGAGCGAGCGCGCCTGTTCTCATTAAGGAAACCAATGATAGCCATGGCAACCACTCAGACCCAGCTGCGGACAGAAATCATATACCAAACCTTAAAATATTCCAGAATAAATAGCGGCCCGTTTGAGTGTGCAGTGAACGTGAAAGTGAAAAAAAGAAAAAAAGCACCCAAGAGTAGACTAGCTTTGTCATGCATAATGAAAGGGAGACTGTGATCTGTAATTAACTTGGCGTAGTTTGCCCACCCACCACTCTCTTCAATACTGTGAGACACACACTCATACATACACACACACACACTCTGTGATGATTTAGAGAGGTCATTAGAGGTCCCGAAGACCCGTCACAAATCAAACATTGCCTTTGTTTACGAAAACAAACACATAATGAGGTGGATTTAGCTACTCCATACTAAAACATGGATAAGAATATAAAGAGTCGTATTACCACATTTTCATACATCTAACTACAAAGTCATATCAAGAAGTGAAGCAGACTATCTACTGCTATACTGATTCACTAAATATCAGTACTTATGATGAAATGACTATCTATAGCATGTAAAATTTATCGATATTCTGAAAAATCTCTGAAAGATAAATAAACAATGCTAATAAATACACAATTTCATAAACTAATCAATGCCAGTAAAGTGTCCCCAATGTCCCCAAGTAATAGTACATTAATATAATACACCTGTGGCGTTGAACAGAACGATATAGAAGGGTTCATCCGTTTCTGGAATGTCATCGTCCTCCACAGCAACCCATATGTTCTTCATCCATTCACCCACGTCAAACGTCAGCAGAGAGCTGTTACTCAATGGGACGAAGTCTCCCGGTGACGCGTCGCCGTACTCAAACCGATACATCACCGTAGCGACGTAATCTGGAACTCCGGCTCTCAAAATAGTGAAATTGGCCATGCCTCCTTCCGGCACAGTGACAACAACAGGCTCTGTAAAACAGAGAGAGAGAGAGTTTTACAGCATAATGTACATATATTACTGGAGATAGTGATGAATAAATTATAGGCCTGGAGTAGTGTAAAGTATAGGTGATCGTTTGAAAATGTTACCTGCAAAATAAATTGGATCATCATTTTCCATAATCTGTAAACTGGCATTCAGAGCATTCCCAAGTCTAGCTCCACCTGTCGTGTTCAGGAGGGTGAGAGTGAAATTTTCGGAACCCTCTGGTATCTACAAAAAAAAAAAAAAAAAACAGGTCACTGTTTCAAAACCAGATACTGCAGCCATAAAACATCAGTTCAACTTACTGTTTTTCTTGATCACA
The DNA here is from genome assembly GCF_902362185.1 of Chanos chanos. NCBI lineage: Eukaryota > Metazoa > Chordata > Actinopteri > Gonorynchiformes > Chanidae > Chanos > Chanos chanos. Next base: position 48,356,059 of record NC_044495.1, read on the forward strand.
TTTATTATTTTTATACTATACATTACTTTAAAACACTCTTCATCTTTGGGGAGTGCTGTATAAATTTTACCTCATCTGGAACAGAGAAGAGGGTCAGGTTTTTCAAAAACTCCCCCTCAGCGAAGACAATCTCCCCCTGCACTGGAGTAACATCTCCAGAATGGGTGGGCTCTATGACCCAGGAGACAGATACGTTCCCAAAACCACCCCGGCTCCTCACGATGGGGTAAGAGGCTGTCACATATAATGAGAGAAATAGATAATGAGAGAAAAAGACCACAAAGACTACAAAATATTACCATACACATGATTTGACCCATAGTTACGATTTGCCCTTGTATACTGCTGGGCTGTTATTAAACATGAGATAGTTTTTATATAAAGCTACTAAAAACTGTTTGTCATGATGTAAAAACATCAAAAGTAACCTCTGTGAATAAACTGTATACATGATAACCTCATGTCAGAATAATTTGAAAAGTCATTGTACCTGAGTGGGACTCCATCCCTTTACTCTCATTTATACTGAACTTCAGTCCCGCCTGAATGAACTCAATGACCCCAAAAGGGTCGTCGCTCTGGCGCACGGTGATGTTGACCTGTCTGCGGTTGCCGAGGCGACTGGCCGGAGTGCTGTGACTGCTGAGGACCACTGAGAAAGTCTCGTCCAGCTGGAGACACAAGCACAGGCTTTGGTGATGCTTTTAATTACAATAACTCTGAAAGGTCCTACAGTCTGTGGAAATGAATGAGATTCTACTGTCATCTTTAAAGACTGATACGTATAGTCAGATCTCTTTTCATTGCACCACAGCAAATAATTAAATGAATAAGTATGCAATTAGTCAAATAATCTCAATTTTATCCATAAAAACAGCAACTGCATTTGTTTCTTAATCAACAGCACACTGAAACAGTCACACAACTGAAGCTGACGAAATGCAAGCGTCGTCTGACGCATTGGAGGTACCACACGGGTGACCCTAGCCCATTTAAAACAATAGGTTTTACCCTCCTCCTGTCTTACCTCAGGTACTCCGTCTGGCCTGGCAACCAATGCCACCACCACCTCTCTTTCCCCAGGCTGGAACTCCAGGATGCCCGTAGCTCCGTAAAACTCGGAGGTGCCAGCGGGTGTGACTGTATAGCGAACCAGCTGGTTCAGTAACTGGCCCTGTGCTCTAATAACCCTTAACTCCACTGTCTCCCCCTCCTACAGGGACATAACACACACAGGTACATAACACACAGGGACATAACACATACAGGGACATAACACACACAGGGACATAACACATACAGGTACATAACACACACAGGTACATAACACACACAGGGACATAACACATACAGGTACATAACACATACAGGGACATAACACACACAGGGACATAACACATACAGGTACATAACACACACAGGGACATAACACACACAGGGACATAACACACACAGGGACGTAACACACACAGGTAAGCACAATCACAATGCTGTGCATCACACATGAAATTAAATGCTTTTTATGCATTGTTAAAAGGTATTAACAGTATTAAACATAAAAGGCACTAAGAATACAATTTTCCAAGATTGAAACACCTGTTAAAATATTGTATAAAAGCCGTGGGCTTCTTACCACTGTTGGCGTATACACTCATTTTTATCCTTGCAGGTTTTACGTGGTGATTAGACCAGCCACTTAAGGGACAATGGTCAGATCAGAGTTAGGTTTGAGCCTGAGTTATGTCCAGCACTTACACTGATGAACCAGGGTCCACGAGAAAGAGGGGAAAACTCAAACACTCCTCCTGGATCATCGTTCTCTAAAATCACAATCTCTCGGCTGGTAAAGCCAGGCTTCAGGATCTGGGTCTCCACGTTCGTCCTGCGCAGCGGAAAGGCAAAGATAATTCATTACGACACAGTGTTTTCCGGTCCTAATCCTGCTTTCGGCCCACTGAGAAGACAGACCAGTAAAGCACTTAGCCATATCTTGTACCCCCTCCGCAAGCTACACACAATCTCCATCTTGCCTGCAACTCTGTAATGCTCCCTGAAGTGTATTATCTCTTATTCATTACTCATGTATTTACTTTTTTATATGAATAAATACAGTGTAAGAGTTGGGGGAGACAATGTAAATCACTGTTCTGCTGGCCCTCTGCGGGCCCAGGTGGCTGGATTGCTTTGACTGGCTGTGTTTAGGCGCGGCGCGCTAGCCTCCCCCCTCGACGGGGGGTCCTTAGTGTTAACGGAGTTTGGCTGTGGATGCAGCCCGCTCTGGAAGCCCGGGATAATTAGTAAACGGCGGACAAAAGGAAGGCAGGCAGCAGCATTCCAAACAAACGCTTTCAGAAGATGCACCGCATGCATACAAACACTGCCGTCTTCACAGCACAGAATAAAGACCCTGGTTAAATTAGGGGCCAACTAAAAAAAAATAAATAAATAAGTAAAATAAAGAGGAGAGAGATAGCCTGGCATCCAAGTGCTTTGCCCCTACACACACACACACACTCCCACCCTTCGTTTCACACCCTCAGGAGGAGAGAGCACCTCCCAATCTCTGAATAAAAATGCAATTCTAAACAAAGTATTGATTCACTGCACACAAAAGAAACAGAGTCTCTTCACCACGCACTTACCCAAAGTATACTACAAAGCGAGCTGTTTCTACCCTGTGAAAGGAGGGAGGAGGAGGAGGAGAGGAGAGGAGAGGAGAGGAGAGGAGAGGAGAGGAGAGGAGAGGAGAGGAGAGGAGAGGAGAGGAGAGGAGAGGAGAGGGAGTGTTCCTGTCAGAACTCATGAATACCAGGGAGGGAACCTGATTAAAGGGGTCAAATGAGGAGCCTGTGTCTTGTGTCATGACATTAAATTCATGTTGTTACTGACGGGCTCTGGTTTACATGGAAACTCTCCCAGCTGTGCTGGTCTCCTCATAAAAACCATTTTTGTCCATTTTGTCATTTATGACTGAAGTGGAGAACCTCACGCTCATATAATTATGTATAAGCAGTCAAACTCACCCACACACACTAATTGACATGCTTGACAGTGGACTCGCACGCTGTCTCACATGCATTCAGTCAACCCACTGATAAAACAGGGACATTGATCCAATACCACAGACAGTTATTTCTAGGCAATATCATGCTTCTCTAGCAACAAATGACAATACTAAATGTATCTGTGAAAATAAATAATCAACGTTATCCAGTGAACCGATCCTCACCGATCGAGTGTGAGGAGGACGGTCTCGTTGATTTCGGGGATGTTGTCAGCCATGATAGTGATATTGATTACTGCCTCGCTCTGTCCTGACAGGAAGGTGATGGAACCATTGAAAGGTGAAAGGTCATCGCCGGTGACATCCTCCCTGTTTTCTCCGACAGGACGCACACTCCAGAAAACCACCGCCCGTCCGTCTGTCCCATCACGCCGCAGGGGAAGAATGATCTAAAGGAGCAGAACACCAACAGAAAGAAAGGAAAATAGATGAGAGAGAGAGACAGATGACACTTTCATCCTACAAAACGAGCAGGGAACTGTTGAACTCACTGCTCAAATCAAAGCTTCAGTGATACAAAAAAATGAGGCACTTAAAAGGGTAGTTCAACAGAAGGGTTTTATTTTCCACCCACTCACCCCTCAATGTCTATCTCTACGTTTTGGTTTTGGGGCATGATCCCAAAAAAAAAAAACCCAAAACTGAGCCACTCTGCAGTTTTTGGGTGATATAAGCAGTTGAATACCTTAGAGGTTTACAAATCCTTTTTTGAAGCCAGACCTTTGGCTTCAGGTGGTAATACAGAGATAATAGACTCCTTTTTTGGGGGGGGGGGGGGAGGAAAGTGTACTCTTTGAAGAGTGACAGAGTGACAGTTGTACCGTGCTGCTGTTCCTGTCCTCTGGTTCCTGTGTCACCACTGTTTGGTTACTAACGAAGCCGATCTCTCCGTTAGCGATGTCAGGAGTGATGGTGAGGGAGATGTTGACGGCACCTCCGAAACGTGGACTCACTGAGGGGACGGGAGGACTGATACTCATCAGCTGTACACTGTCCAGCTGAGAAAAGAGAGAGAGCATAAGAAAGAAAGAAAGAAAGAAAATCACTGTCCATGGTCGACATTTGCCTGTCTATGTTCCCATATTTATTCTCCATGTTCACTAATTAGGCACCTAATCCTCAGCACACATTGGTGTTGAGGCATACAATTGCCACTCAACACGGCCCTTCTTGCTGTCAGTCAACCTTTCCTCGATGTGTGTTTAACCTAAGAATTTCAGACCCGAGGGAAGTTCTTTCTTTTTATTTCTTGTTCTTCTATTATTTGTCTTGTTCAGTGAAAGAGGTAGTTTGTTTAAACAGCCACACAAATCCCATGGCATACATCCAGAGTTCTCACACACCGGCCATCCTCAGAGAAACTAATTAACACACAAGCTGTTGGACAGATAAATGTGTCAGTACGCTCTGAAGATCGCCGAGACCTTGAGGACTCTGTCCACCACGCACAAAATTCACAAGAAAATAAAGGTCCCAGCCACAAGACAAGAAGACAACACACTTGATTTTTTTTTTCAAACTCTCCAAAAACATGTAGGAAGGAACTTAAGCTTTCAATACTGCCTGAGAATATTCTGAGAAGGCACTTAAAAAAAAAACAGTGTGAGTGTTCCTTAAAAAGATACTCTCCCAAAAATAAAGCAGTTTCCCCCCCCCTAGTCAACCCCCAATGTCTATCAAAAACTCTCTTTTGGCTTTGGGGCGTGAGTAAAAAACATAACTTCAACTTCATTTACAGCGGGACGTCCCTTTCATAAAGTTATGATCCAGCAGCACCTTACTTAGTGAAACCACTAATTGCAGTCTGTTGACTCCCTATATACGCACCACTATGAGGAAGCGGGCTCCATTCTGAAGGAAGGCATCATTACGGATGGGTAAAGTGACTTGGGCAAGGGCCTGCCCAGAGGTAAACAGCAGACTGTTGGCACTGGTACCATTCAGGACCCGGTCCTTGGCTCTGGCTGGATCCAGCGGCCCCGCGGGGATGTAAAGGGCCGTGAAGTCCAGTCGAACCACCCCGAGCATCCCGCCCTCTCGCAGGAAGCTGAGGGATAAGTACCGTCCTTCTGGGTGACTCTGGATACTCTGTTCCATCGCGGGGTGGAAACCAAAGCGTCCATAGACATCATCACTATCCTGTATGTAAAACACCAGCTGTGGAAGGCACAGAGAGGGTCGAATATATTTATTTTCATGTTTTCACTTGACATAAACATAAAAATTTAAATTTACCAAAGTGTTGTCAGCATGGCAAAGTGCAGTATAATTGCTGCCGTTTGGCAAAATATCCTCTCTGTGTTGGGTAACGCTGTAATAATCATATGGTTCTACAAGCCACGCAAATTTAATTTGTCCAAGACACATATGCTCTGCCAATTTATTTTTTTTCCAAAACATGGGCCTTCTATCAGCTTTAGATGACATGCTGTCAGCGTGGTAAACTGCATTATAATTGTGGCCATTTGGTGGAGTCCAATATGCCACCACTGCAGCCATGCTGTCCCCACTGCTGTTGCTGCAACAGCTGCAACAGGTATGGTTCACAACACGACAAACCATGAATGAAACATAGGCCCGTCTGTAAAAAAGACTTGGCATGTGTGCTAATCTTAGAGAACCATTCTCTTTCATTAAAACTCACAAAAGGGCAAAAATAGAATTCATGAGGCGGTTTATAAAGTCTCAGTGATTTGCTTTCTCCATCTTCTGGGCTGAGCTGGAGATTTCTGTCAATGTTTTGTTTTGTGATTTGAGAAACTGTTATTCCAATCGAATTTATGGACGCTTGACATGTCAAAGTTGTAATACTTATGTCACATGTGGTCCTCAAATGATGCTGAGTCAACTACACCAAACACATGCAGAACAGACCAACACCAGTGGAATGGAAGCCAGCGACCACATTCTAGTACGTGTTAGATTTAAAGACTTAAACGTAAACAAGGGTTAGATCTACCCCCTCATTTCACACATAAGCAGGACATAAAGCTGTGACAAATACGTTTTAACAAAGACGACACACACATGCAGGCACACAGATGCACACACATGCACGCACACCCAATGGCTTTGCCCACATGAAGCGAACAACCAAGTGGCGCTCAGTGTGTCCTGCTACATTTGCCATGTCAGCAAGACACACACACACACAGACACAAGCCTGTGTTGTTAAACCACATCCTCCTGCTGAGAGAGAGTGCTGTCCATATGCATTTCAAACTTGGGCTCTGATCTAGGAACAGTGATTTTGAATTTAAAGACTGTTAACCTGTCAGAAAGAGCTGACTTAAGACCAGCTATTAAACAATGTTGTTCCGAATGTGTCTCTCACAGACTCCCTGTAGGGACCAGGGAGGAGCTGTTACATTCCCTCTGCCGCGGTAGCTTCCTATTCCCACGCAGAGTGGGGAAAACACCCAGTTTTACCCCAGTGAGATGCCACGGAATGCACCGCACAAAAACCCTGCATCCTTCTTGGCTTTTATGGGTATTCTTCTGATTCTCTTTGATTCTCTACACATATCCTTATATCCTTTCATCCGACACTAATTAAACTCAGTGTCTGAGGACTGCAGCTCTAGATAAAGACATAGGACTTGGGCTGGGAATGAAAAAAAGCTGAATAAGAGGAAGACCGCTCATCTGAGGATACACTTCCAGTAACTACATGGTTAAAATATGACTTTGAACTCCAGAATATGGCACAGACCACAAGTAAAGCAAAGAGGCTCATCTTCACTTCTTCTTCTTCTTCTTCAGTGACACAGATCATCTGAATGTATTCACCTTTGACCTGAGTCCTCAGGCTCCGAACACAGATGCTGACCCTAAATCAGACCCTAAATCTAGGTTGGGTATGATCCCATCACTGACCTCCATTGGTTCGTCGACCTCTGCTCCCCCCTGTACAGACATGGGCAGCAGTCTGAGTAGAAAAGACTCAGCCTCCTCAGGTAGGTCGTCCTGGGTGATGTTTAAGGGCAGGACGGCACTCATTTGACCCACAGAAAATCTCAGAGTACCTGACGCAGGACTCAGGTCAAGAGAAACCGGAGAAGCGTCGCTGGAGTTTCGTGTTATGGTCCAATTCACCGACACGTTCCCATGTGTTCCACCATTTCTCACAATTGTGATCCCATTAAACCTTGAAGGAAACAGCCAGGAAAACCACCAAAGATTAGAAATATAAAGGTAAAAAGTTTGCAACATAATATTTTGTAACATAGCATGATATTGAAGATGTCTTACTAGGATACTATTAGCTCATTCAGACTTTATGAGGAGTAAAACAATGCAAGTGAATTGAAATCCAAATAAATATTTTTGACATATGATCACCTAAAAGCATTGTTTTTCATTTGTATCAGACTAACCTGAAGATTCTGTCCTCATTGATGATGATTGGCTGTGCTGGGGGAGGACTACTGATTGACAGCACTCCATAAGGCTTGTCATTGGGCTCAATGGTCACCTGTACCATACTGGGCGGTAAAAGCACTGCATCACCCAACAGGGTCTCCTCTAGGAGCATCACCTGAAATGACTCGGCAATTTCTGGAACCACGTCATCTGTGATATTAAAATGTATCTGCCTCTCATGGACCCCTGGAGGGAAGACCACCTGCCTACGTGCCTGCAGGTCCACAAAGTCCTCTGAGAGTGTAGCACTGGCCGGTCCATCTCCTGTGACGATGGTGTAATTGACAGAAACCTCACTGTCGTCAGAGCCAATCAGAAGGCCGTCTTCCATCCTGCCTCGAGTGAGGTTGAGGGTTATGACGCCTGTGTTCTCTTGCACGGCCAGAGTGGGTTTGGAGAAGCGAATGGGAGCATCGTTACGGCCGATTTGGATCTGAACGCTGGTGCGGTTGGGGTTGAGCAGAGCTCCACCTGCTACGCCCGTCAGCTGCACCATAAAGACTTCATCGTCTTCTGGAACCTGCAGAGGAGCATGCACCACATCAATCAGAACGTGGCTGTATATATAGATTTTACAGCTGCTCTATGGTCACAGAACTCTGTATGACTGCCAATGTTCTGCACAAGCATTAATAGATGCTTGGTTTCTAATGTAACTGACCTTAGAGTAGAGTCTGGAATTTATGCTAACAGCAGGACCTTTGTGCCAAAGTTCCATTCATCTCTTTTAAATGAACTGGTCTAAGATGATTAGGTTAGAAACTTAACCTTGTCATTTTGGATCAGGATGCTGAAGACGACAAAGGCGCGTCCAGGAGGGAAGGTGATGTTTCCCCTGTCTGGGCTCAGGTCCTCGATGGCTGGATTCGGGCCCCCAGAGATCTGATGGTGTGAAAGTAAAATTACAGGAGCTATTTGCCCAAAGCTTTAACAAGGAATGGCAAGACAGCAGTCAGAAGATGACACTGAAGTGAATCTCTCTCACATTGTCTTAACTCCCTGAACCGGACTGGTTCGGTCTGAACAAAATTGTTGAGCTTACCTCAAAGTTCACAGTCACCAGCCCATATGTTCCTCTCTCTCTGATGAGACTTAGAGCAACAAACTTATTCCCCTCTTTCGGCTCATGCACAGTGATGAAAGACGACTGGACAGAGGATAACTCATTCATTAGTGCAGTGCACAGACTGATCAGTGCACATATAAACTAGAGTAAAGTTAATAACACCAATATAAATGCAGATTAATACAAAAGAGCTGACTTAATGATGTCAGTTGTGTACTGTTCATATAAGTAGCAAGTAAGTTGATCAGGTTTAACAACATAACAATAAAATACCAAGGTACTTTAACTTTGCCGGAATTTGATATAAAACTTATAAAACTGTCAAAAATAACTGTAAACGGTAACTGAACTGAACTGAAATGGTAGCAAGTCATATTTCTGACTCAGTACGTATACTGGATAAGACATATGGGTCATTGTTTTCTGAACATCCATGAAAGTCGGGCTGAGGGGTCTCCCTGAGAAAGTGTGGGTCTAGGAGCAGAACTTATGAAGAGGTTCTAGATGGGGGAACAGGATTATGAGTGAGCGAGACCCTTTACGGGGGTAGCGGCAAGGGCTAAATGGATGGTTCCCGTAGCAACGACCAAACTTCCATTGACAAGTTAATCCACTGAGCAAACTGCTCCCATGTTGCTGTTTTTTTTTTTTTTTTACTGCCCTTAGCAACTCTACACTCCTAACCAGACTCCCATCAGACACTACACGTCTCAGAGGAATCTGCCCCCTGCCCCCTTCAACACTCCCCCCCTCCAATTCTCATTTCCTCACACCTCCCCTATTCTTCCCCCTGTGTTTAATTGCCCCCCATTCACAACAGACAGAAATAACTCTGGTCTGCCATCACCTGGGTGATATTCTAGAGCCTTCTCCTACAAACGTCACTTTAACTATGATTATGACAACAAAAAGAAAATGATTACAATCCTTTGTCATAAAGCTTCTATCAACGTCTTGTAAACATGTGATGAATGTGGCTCATCACATGCTGGTTCAGACTATGATAAAAAAAAAAATTAAATGACTCCAGCATCCAGTTAATACATGCTGGCAATCTGGCTTCCTTATTAGAAACTGCTCTATGGTAAGATCATTTTTCATGAACTAATGAACCAGGAGCTGTGCCCGGTTACAAGCTGTGACAGATGTCAGAGACATCATCATAATGTCAAGTCGTAGCCAGACTTATCCTGCGTCTAGATTAATGAGGAAAACATGGCAGGGAAACTAAATACACATTACGATAGCGAATGGAAATAAATAGGCTTCACTTACAGAGTTGAAAGATATGATCCCAAAAGCGTTGTCATTGGACAGGATGGTGATGGTGGCAGTGTTTGGAGTTCCCAGTGTCACGCCATTGGATGAGCTCTGTAACCATAGCGATGGTATAAAATAAGAGCGAATGTCAATTCTCCACTCAAGCTTATGACTTCACAAAGTTTAAAATAGTCAACAGATGATGGAAGCTGAACCGTGGCATATCCGCAAATGATAACAATACTCAGTTTCTATGTGTGGAAACAGGAAGCTAATTAGTTTTATTTATGTTTTGAGTCCATCCCTCATGTTTATTGATTGCTTCTGACTGATAGCAGTCAATTTTTAAACAAATGACACACTACTCACTAAAAAATTGACCTCATTGCAGAAAAGGCAAGGAGGCTCTCAGAAGCTAGCAGAGCTTACTGGCCCTAAGACTCCAGCATCTGGCTACATGAGTTCAGACTTAAAGTGAAATAAACAATGTGGTAATGTCTCTCAACAGAATCCAAACAACACAGAGAGGCTGTGTGTGTGTGTGTGTGAGAGAGAGAGAGAGAGAGGTGTGTGTTTGTATGTTTCGGCGTGCATATGAGAGAGAGAGGGAGAGAGAGGGAATGTGTTTGTGTGTGTGGCAGGGGCACAGAGAGAAAGAGAGGGGGAAAAAGAGAGCGAGAGAGAGAGAGAAAGAGAAAAAAGAGAGATATAAAAAGGAATAAGAGATTAACTCTCATGTGGACCCTCTTCATTCAGGTCTTTATTGAGCTTGGCTTTTCCCAGCTGTAACAGAGCTTTCTTTCAGCCGCTGAGCTCTTGTTGCAGTGGCCATACAGACACAGAATACACACGCTCTAACAAACCCAAAGTGCCAGCCGTGACACTGGGCCCCAGTGCAGTCAAAGTGACCCTCCCTCCCTCACATCGCCCCCTCTCTCTGCTTACGGCACTGCTGCTGCACCACGCCCACCTGAAACTACTGCCCAACAACCTCAGAACCACTCTCCCATAATACCAATTTCATGACATATTTATTTTACAGTGGCAATGGACTGATAACTAAGTGTAATAAAATTAAATATAGAAAAACAGGTGTGTCATTAGCAAAATTGAAGTGTCTGGCGTTAAGGTTGTGTGTGTGTGTGTGTGTGTGCGCGCGTGTGTGTGTGTGTGTGAGTGAGTGAGATTAATGTCATACTAACTAAGCTTTCATACGTTGATAGTCACATTCCTGACAGCTGTGCCTCTAATACTTCTCCAAAATCCGCAGTGAGGAGAACCAAACCCTCTGCTCCTCCCAGTAGAGCACTTCTATCCTTCTTGCTTCAGCCTTCCTTAAGCATGTGTCTCTACTTCAGGCTCCATCAGACAATTAGAGTCTCATTACTCAAGTGACAGACAGGCACACAGCGGGTTATGCACCCAACATCATCAGTCAAAATCCTGACAGCCCCAGCTAACGGCACTATGACAATTAAGCCAAGCATGTGAATTCTTCTTTCAGACTGGAAAAAAAAAAATTACATTGCAGAGACCCCAGGATTGTTTGACCGCAATGCTTACATGTTTACTTCTAAATGAGTTTTGAAGTCATTTCAGAATGGACTCTCATGCGTGGGAAATGTCAGAGTTTTTTTCCCCTGCACGTATTTTTTTTATTTTTTTTTGCTTTGAATGTTAGAGAGGCTTAATTCTATGCCACTCCTTTATTTCTCTGATTCGCTGCACTGAGTTTTTCCTCTTTAATCTATGGCAAAGGGGCATTTGTGCTTGTCACAATGTGTTTCTTTTCACAAAGGTGACTTGTAGCGTAGTCTGAGGCTGAAGTGGCTCGGCCTAAGCCCAGAGACTGGCTGCAGGGGACATCAAAGGGCAGCATGGCCCCACAGGGGCTACAGCAAGGGATGGAACTGGGAGGGGTGGTCTGGGAGGGGTGGGGGGGGGCAGCGTGTAGCCCTGCTTGCGTTTGAATAGGTCTAAGATTTCTCTGTTGAGGATGAGGGCAACAAATGATTTTTGTGGAAGTCTAGCTGAGGAAAGAAGGAGAGAGAGGGAGGAGAGAGGGAGAATGAGAGAGGAAAAAGTAAAGAGGTCCTTACACTTGCACTGTCAGTCACGCACACAAATGCATATAAATATCTGAGAAAAAGGAAGAGGTCACCGCACAACCCATTGTGGTAAATCGGACAATGCACTGTGAGCGGTAACGGCAACACACACCTCGATATGCGTCTATTTAGATTTACATCACATCACACACTGAGAGAGGTGAAATAACATACCTGTAGCTTAATGATGATAAAGTGATACTCACACACACACACACACACACACACAGTACCTGCAATCTGAGAGTGAAAACAAAGGTCTCGTCAGCCTCGGGTAAGTCATCATCCTTGATGGCGATAAAGATGGTTTTGCTCGTCTCTGTCGTCTGGAGAAAAGCCACGGCTGTGGTTGCCTCAAAATCGCCCGTGTCCTCTCCCTCCAGCTACACAACAGAGAGCACAAACACACACAGCATCTTTATACCGCAAACATCCAGCTCCAGCAATGAGACCAAAAAACACACATGACCATGTAGCCTGTTAATACAATCTGATTAAATATATAGTCTGAAAAATGTCATTGCTAATCAAACTAAAGGAACTCTCCTTTCCAATAATAAAGCCCTTCAACCCAATTTTTTTCTCTCTTTCTTTTTTTTTTTTTTTAAAAAACATGGAGCATCTGGTTCTCTTGGAATCAGAGAGCGGGAAAAAATTCCCAGACCTTCTCCACGTATTTTAATATAAGCAGCAACTAAATGACTTGCTTTAATTCCACCCACTGGTGGCCACAACAAAAGCAGAAGGTCACGCATCGCTCCTTTGCTGCTTGCTCCTCTTTGAGCTGCGAAGGCGACTGTTCATGGACTAGCAGCATGTGACACTCCAGCCCTCTGCTCTCAGGCAGAGAAGAGAACTTCGCTCTCAGAAACAAGACGGGTTTGTGTTGTGTTGATTGTGCCCATATGTGCACAGTAGTGACGGAGTTCTGGGTCCAGGAGCGAGCAGATGTTTGTGTGTGTGTGTGTGGGGGGGGGGGGGGGTCGTCCAGCTGCTGCCTCACACACACACACACACACACGAACACACACACACACACACACACACATCTGGCTGAAACAGAGATATCTTGTTTGATAGATTTAAAAACTGAAGGCTAATTGTGACTCCCAAACCACAGGTGTGTCCTGGAAGAGAGTTCTATGAAATCCAGAGAGAGAGAGAGAGAGAGAGAGAGTGAGAGAGAGAAAGAGAGAGAGAGAGAGAGAGAGAGAGAGAGAGAGAGAGAAACACAGAAAGAGCAACACAGGGAGAGAGGAAAACATCCTACAATGTGCCTCACCCTGGCTTTTTTTCCTGTAAAGAGACTTTGAAAAAAATACACATTCAAGCAGAAAAGTAGAGTCATGAGTGTTTCTTCCAAAATGCTGCTGTTTATCTGAACGTGTCTGTCTTTTTCAAACAGGTTAACTATATAAGCTCACCAGAACCAGTGCAGTCACGTTGACCGGGTCTCCAACGCGCTCCACCAGCAGTCTGACAATGGTTCTGCTGGTCTCGTTCACCACAAATTGGGTCTGGCCCAGAAACCTCAGCTCTGCGGACTCTGTCCTGGCTCTCACCATGAGCAGCACCAGAACCAAGCCAGCTAGAGTGGGGACTGCTGGCATTCCTGTAACCAACACCACAATACACACACACACACACACACGCAAAATGTCTTAATCAAACATGAATCTTGCTTAGTAATTCATATACCTATATATATATATATATATATATATATATATACACACACACACACACACACACATATATACATACATACATACATACATATATATAAATACATATATATATATATATACATATATATATACCTATATATATATATATTTATTCATTTATTTATTTATTTTGTTATGGACATCAAGTTCAAAGGAGTTTAAAGTGTATTGTTGTTGGCTAAATTGTTTAAACAAAGCATTAGATGCAATAGTGAGCAATTTCATGTATGTAACCGTGCAGTTTTGTAGGGGCCTGTCTTAAGCTAAGTTTTAGCCTCTGTGCTAAAGACCCTGTCAGGTTTCCATGGAATGATATTTATGCATCTGAATTTCCAATGAAAACAGAAAAGGGTGTCCACCACATGCACTGGGAAATGTCAGACAGGGTATTTCCCAAGCTTGTATCTACAGACACTTTATTTTTACTGAAAAACAGTATGTGTTCTTTATTTTTTCCTCTCTTTCTTTCCATTTTCCCCCATTGAATTACGTTACTGTTCCTGAGCTAAATATATATGAACATCAGATCCAAATCTCTGTCAAATCTCTCAGACATCTGCCTGGGATTCACGTGTGTCGTGTTACAACTGAAATTGAAAAAAAAAAAAATAATCCTCTCCAAAACTCAGAGACCGATTAACATTAGTAGGTGTTGTTGTTTTTTTTTTTAAAATCCATTTGTTTGTTTTTTGACAGCTGGTTAACATGCAGAGTTTGTGAGAAAAGGGTTTGTAAAACCATAAAGACCTTAAGACATGAATTGAATAGAGACTTCATGTGGTATCTTGGTCCAGTCTCAAGAAAAGATGTGAAACTCTAGGCCAAGAACAATCTCAGAAAAACAATCCTTAAAACAAGAGTAACCACTAACTTAACATTTAAATGATGGAACTACAATGCCATAACATACAGCATAACTGTTGCCATGTCAACAATAACACTTGGGGGAAGAAAATGTACCCACAGTCAAAACAGAAATGTGCTATCTATATATATATACTTAATGTTCAGTTAATGTTCAGTTTAGTTAATGTTCAGTTTATTCATTCGGATCCAAATTCCCTCAGAGAAAGAACTTTTTGTTTTTATGACTTTATGATTTTTTTATTATTCACTTCTTTTTGACTGTCCACAAGGATCAGATCAAAGAAGAAAATGTTTAAGAATAGTAATGGAGCCTTAACTTAATTATGTTTCTCTGAGGATAGTGAGGTCTTTGCTGATTCTGCCATCTGTCTGTAAGATTTTTACAACAGGTCTCTCTTTTCCTCTCTCTCTCTCTCTCTCTCTCTCACCCGCATGCTCTCCGACACACGGCCAGTCTCCATGGCTATCAAAACAAACATCATAAAAAATGGGTGTGTTTATAATGACTTGTGGGTATCTCTGCTTCATGTGCTCTGTTTGGTACATGTGAGTGCATGCATCCATCCTTTTATTTTATATATATATTTTTTGATATTTGCTCTAAATTACAAGGTTGAGAAATACACAAGCATGGGGTGAAGTCATCACTAAAAGTGTTTTTTTTTTCTTTTGCAAAATTGCTTAGGGAAAAGTTAGACTTTGGAAAGATCTAGTTTTTCATATGTTCCACTCCTGTGAAATCATTTTAGGGGTTATTTTGAGCTGTAAGAGTGTTTGGAGCAAAGGGATTTCATCAATCAAGGTGCCATTCTAGATTAGTCGAGAATTCCACTGGATTTTCAGTAGAATGGATCCGGTTCAGTCAATCATCACAAGGGAATTTTATCACACCAGTAGGAAGCATTAAGGCTGTGTGTGTGTGTGTGTGTGTGTTGGACAGCATAGAAGGAGTGTTGTGAAAGCTATCAAAACTGGATTAAAGAGTGTTGGCAGGCTTTAACCTGGGCTACGGGATAAAGAGAGAGGACCGGGCAGAAGCAGTCAGTCTTCCCACACTCTGACCGATGAGCTGAAAACTTCACACTCACTATCACTGACTATGATAGAGACAGACAATCTTGCTCACACACTTCTCTTTTTTCTTTTCCTCTCCCTCGCTCTCTCTATCAGCCTGTCCTTAACTCCTGTTTTTTTTTTTTTTTTTTTTTACGTTTCACGGCTGCTTAGCTCTGCATGCTTCTGGTGTTGGACAATTCACGCTATTTCTGCGGTCACTCGGAACCGTTTTTCCTATTTACAAACACAACCAAAGCGAAGCCTTCCAAAGATCTCAAATTACTACATAATGTCAGGGTACATACTCCTTCATACAGCGTAGAGGGGAAAAACATCTTTCCTCATGCGAAGATTGACTATATTTAACAAGGAAATAAAAGTTAAACGAAAATAAAAATTTCTCAAATAAATAAAGCTGAAATGTAAGCCGTTTGTTTAAAACAATGGCCTTTTGATTTCCTGTCAGTTAAGCTGAATAATGGATGCCTTCCACCTTTAAAGAACTGAGGAATAAAATGAATTCATTTCTGTAAATGACATTAACAAACTCAGCCCAAAAGCCAATGTGTTTAATTTTTTTTTTTTTAAATCAGTGTGAAACCATTTTATTAACAGTTTGCACTTGAACTAAGGACATGAAAAATTGCCTCCATTTCATGAGACTGAGACTTTGGGTCAGTCCGAACAGAAAAGAGACAGTTGAGGTCTCATCCTTGAATCAAAGAATAATTTTTCCTGTCTCTGAGGCCGTGACATGACTCATCTCATGTCACACAATCATGCCAGAGTCATAAAGTCATAAAGAGCCTTTGTCCGGAACTTTCTCTCTGAGGGGTTCTCCCGTGCCAGGCTCAACACAGGAGATTCTGTGGGAGGTTCCATCGAGCTGTCAGTCAGGAGAGAGATGGGCTTTGGGGAACTGGCTGGTTCTTCTGACACTGATAAGAAGAGAGACTGTGATGTTCTTTAAACACTCTGCCAGTCCTCCACAGGGCCGATTAGGCAGAGGAACATCAAACGTCTCTTCATCGCGTGGGGCGGTGAGGATAAGCCAGAACGCTGTAGAGATGTCTGTTTGATAAGCTGCAGGATAGAGTCTCATTCTGAACAAATCAATGACACAGGAGGAAAGAGCGAACTGTTCACTGCTCAGTCATCAAGCCATAGCTGTGATTTGTAGTAGATTAGGGTAGGTCCAGCTGGCAGAGAAATGCTAGACTAGTGGAGACTAGAGGAAAACTGGGAGAAAAAGCACAGGAAATCCAGAGCAAAGTGCAATTCACAAAACTGCCTATAAAAGATATGGTATTTCTCCTTTATTCTCTTTCTCTGTAACCTTCTCTCTGACCTCTGTCTCTCACACACACACATTCTCACACACACATACTCTCTTTCACTCTCCCTTTCTCTCTCTCGCTCTTTCTCTCTCTCTCACTCCTTGCCTCTCTCTCTTTCTAAGGTTCTACACTATTCCTTCCTGACCTCTTCCTTCTCTGTTATGAAATCCCTGATGTATCAGTCCATGTGCGGTCGACCAAACCTCACTAAGCTCACAACACCTATTACGCTAAAGCAGCTCCTACACACACACACACACACACACACACACACACTATCCTTTCCTTGTTTTTAAGTAGCTCTTCTCTGATCTCACCCTGTCCTGTAAAGGCCCAAGTCTTTGCCAGGAAACTTGCCTGCTTGCCCTGGGTTTTATGTCTCTATTGTTCAGACTGATTAAGCTTCTTATTTCAGCGGCTTACCACATCAAAGTTTGTGTGGTTACAACACAGTTCTGAGAGGCTTTGGAGGTTTTGGTTTAATAAGTTTAAAAAAACAAAACAAAAAGAAACTGACTCAGCTAATACGGCGAAGAGGGGAGCCCCGACGAAAGGTCCTGACCCCTGAACTTCTTCAGTGTCTTGGTGACAGGTTCTTCTGGAGGCCATTCTTGGAAGGTAACTGAGACTTAGACAATTACACTGGATCCCTCACTGCCGATGCCACTGGGTGTACGGTTACGAACCTACGATAGCCTCTAGGGTTACCCTTGCCTGCCACCAGCTTCCATCATCTTAACATTAATTATTCAATCAGCAAGTCTTCACAGCCAGAACCCAGCAACAAGGAACTGTGTGCATGTGTGTGTGTGCGAGTGTGGCCACACTAGACCATGCCCTCTGCCCACACAGACGTCACACACACACACACACACACACACAAACTCCACGTGACTTTGCAGGTAAGACGCCGGAGTGCACGAGGGAAGATTGTTCCTCTCGCCTCTCACACCTAGCGGCATCTCATAAATCTCGTTTTCTCGTCTTTTGGTAGAACTTGGTCTGATGGGCGTTTGGTGGCTTTTTTCTCTATCACCATTGACACAGATCACTTACCGCTGAGGAGCTGAGCTCATTCACCTCAGAGTCCACCAGGAGGAAAGTCTGTTAACAGAGCATTTACCCGCTAAACTGCTAAAGGCATTGTTCCTGTTCAGAACCTTTTCAACTTAAAGCTGAACTCATCATCATTAGAGTAGGGAAGTACCAGGAAAAAAATCACTGATTTCACACTTTTGGCACCATCAGTGTATCTTCCAATGAAAATTCTTTCGGTACTAGATTTTCTTAAGAATCAGAATCTACTTCTATACTAAAGATGCATTTCACAGTTACTTCATTCTTAAAGGAAACACGGTTTGCAATTTTATCTGGATATAATTGACTGTCAGTAAATTCTATACATTTTGCTCTTTTGAACTGTGCTAGCCACAGGCAATGTTTCTCCTCTGGACCCAAACTTTATTCAAGGTAATCCAAGATCAGTAATCCAACGTCAGTAATCCAAACACCGGTGTCAGCCAATCCACAATGACTCAGCAGCCTAGAATCTCTGCACTGACCATTATAGGGCTGAGCTTACCCGACCCAGCTATGTCTCCAACCAATTCAAAAGAAATGACCGCTCTCATATAACCAGCCAGATCCACGCCAGTGCACAAGGGTTACAGTTCAGTGTAATGTCTCTTCCTCTCGTTCCTGTGTCTCTCCATGTCATTCTACTGTCTTCCTGTGTCATTCCACTGGCTCTCTGTGTCATTCCACTGGCTCTCTGTGTCATTCCACTGGCTCTCTGTGTCATTCTACTGTCTTCCTGTGTCATTCCACTGGCTCTCTGTGTCATTCCACTGGCTCTCTGTGTCATTCCACTGGCTCTCTGTGTCATTCTACTGTCTTCCTGTGTCATTCCACTGGCTCTCTGTGTCATTCTGTGTCATTTAACTGTCTTCCTGTGTCATTCCACTGGCTCTCTGTGTCATTCTATTGTCTTCCTGTGTCATCCCACGGTCTCTCTGTGTCATTTAATTGTCTCTGTGTCATTCCACTGGCTCTCTGTGTCATTCTATTGTCTCTCTGTGTCATTCTACTGTCTTCCTGTGTCATTCCACTGGCTCTCTGTGTCATTCTATTGTCTTCCTGTGTCATCCCACGGTCTCTCTGTGTCATTCCACAGGCTCTCTGTGTCATTCTATTGTCTCTCTGTGTCATTCCACTGGCTCTCTGTGTCATTCTATTGTCTCTCTGTGTCATTCTATTGTCTCTCTGTGTCATTCTACTGTCTTCCTGTGTCATTCCACTGGCTCTCTGTGTCATCCCACGGTCTCTCTGTGTCATTTAATTGTCTCTGTGTCATTCCACTGGCTCTCTGCATCATTCTATTGTCTCTCTGTGTCATTCTGTGTCATTTAACTGTCTCTCCGTGTCATTCCACTGTCTCTGTGTCATTCCACTGTCTCTGTGCCATTCCACTGTCTCTCTGTGTCATTCCAATGACCCCTGCACTACTACCACCATCTCACTCCAAAGCTTGGGTGAGTGGTTGACAAACTGAATCAGGTGTATTGGCATTGGTTTAAGTTGAAAACATCCTAGCTAATGGGTCTCCTTAGACTGGAGTGGAGAAACACTGATTAAAAGAATGGCTAATTCCTGTAGGCTATGAGTTAATGTGTAAGTTCAGCTCAGAAAACAGTGTCAACGTTTGGAACTTTAGAAGAACTGTTGTATGAACTGTTGCACTGTCCACTGGTCAGCCACTTGTTGGCTCAGATTGTAGTGAATGGAAAATGAGCGAAACTCTTACGTCCTTCTGAAATGTTGTGTTGTCTCAGAAAGCCTGACTCACAGAGTCCTGGGAATGCCATGTTTGGGAACCATGTTCTGAAACCAATAATTACTGTTTATGTTTTCATTCATCCAGTATTTTTAGACACACTCATGTCCTCAACTTCTCAAGGTTAGAGGGAATTAAGAAATTTAATAAGTGAGTACTGGTAAAACACACATCATTAAATCCGAAGAAAATCCAGGAAAACCACAGTTTTGGCTAGACAATAATTTGGCTAGGAATGCCCAAAAATACATTTCAGATTATTTTGGAAGATACATAGAACCTAGAATTAACTTAGTAGTGAAATAAAAAAAAATGTCTGTCTGTTTATGCGTACAAGTATGTGCGTGCGTGCGTATCTGTGTGTGTCGAGAAATTCGTGTGAATGCAGAGCCCTCTCCATCAAAACGGCAAAAGAAGAGAATGAAAGAAATAAAAAAGGAGCAAAAAAAAAAAAAAAAAAGAACACTCCCGAGTGCAAGACTGCATGAACAATACCGTCATCCACTGTCATATGTTACTTTTCAAGCGAGTCCTTTTCCCTTTCTGAGGGAACCCAATGCCAATCAAGTCTGCACTGGCTTGAGAGCAAAGCAAGGAAGAAGGGAAAAAAAAAAAAAAGTCTCACAAAGGTATTGTCCCAAAACTGCTGTCAGCTTCTTTCAACTGAAGCCAGCACAGCCTCACATCCTTATTCCCAAAAAAACACAACTTTTTTTTTTTTTTTCACCTCCTCTTCAGACTTGGGTAGAGAACTCTAGAGAGAGAAGGTCCTATTGAGTTTTTTTTTTCTTTTTTTGTTTTTCGCATGGGTCCCGAAACCCAGAGCACCGCCTGACTGATTAGCCATTATAGAACAACAATGATGGAAGTGGAAAAAAATGTACTTTCAGAGGATTAAATAAGAACAAGCTCTCGGTGGCTGCGGAGCGGAGAAGAGCAAACTATAAAGCTGATTACTGCAAACGCATGTAGCCAGTTGAGCCTGGATGAAATGCTAATAGCCTTTCTTTTCAATTCCATGCTGAAACGGAGTTTGGGTGGGGGTGGGGTGGGGGTGTGAAATGGCGGGGGCTCGCGATTCACTGACCAGCACACACACAAGTATTCAGGAGCCCACTGTTGTACTCTCTTTTCTCGCAACATTGTTTTTCTCCCTTTTCTTTCCTCTCTCTCTCTCTCTCTCTCTCTCTCTTTTTTCATACAAGAACTTACCCTCCCACTAGACTGAATCAAACCCCCATTCAGAGAGATAGTGCTCTTGCTCCCTCTCCCTCTCTCTCTCTCTCACACTCTCTCTTACTCTATCTTTTCCTTCAAGCCCCTTTTAAGCAAAGGAGAGATGTGGGAAATTCCCGTTCCAACCTCTTCAATCTGCTGATTTTGGCAGAGCTGGGACAGATGGCTGGACTGAGAACAGAATAAATCCCTGTTCGTGCGCGGCTTTCTCCAAATCTGTGGCCTCTGGGAAATTAGACGATTATTAAACATATGTATCAGGTGAGATTCACTGTTGGACGTACCGATGCGCAGAGAAGTAATCCGTTTAGTTCACAAGTGGACATGGACTTCTACAACATCATTTCCTGTCTTCATGTCGTCCTAAATGGATGGCAAACACTCACCCCCAATTGACAAAAGCCCAAAACAGTGCAAAGTTCCTTCGTAAGAAACTGTTACACAATTACAAAAGACAATGTAGAGAGAGACAGTGAGAGGGAGAGAAAATGGTGAAGCAGCCAGAGGATGGACGATGAGGGGGGGGGGGGTGAAGGTAATGGAGCCTCACCTTTAATCTGAATGTAGCTGAAAAGAGAAGTCTTACACTACATACTGACCTTATGCTCTCAGAGGCCCACTTAAAATGCTTGTCTCCATTCACAAACACACACTGGGCAGGTGGGGTTAACTGGTCTGTGAGCAAAGGCCTGTTTTTCGCCAACTGGTCTCTGACCAGTACAAATGGAGCCATGGCAAACTTTCCAGCCAGCAGCAACGCAGTAAGAGAGGACGCAGGGAAGAACACAGCACGTTGGGCTCCACAGATTTACGATCCCCTGGGTACAAGGATAAAAACCTAAAGGGAATTACGACCGGAATGGGGACTACAAGCTGCCCTAGTCACATGAATCAGACGATCCTGAAGAGAAAGACCACTTTTAGACAAATCAGGAGACCCCAAGCAATTAAAACAGTGTCTAGTGTACTTCATATGCCCCATTAAAACATCTATAGAAATAGTTTTACCATAAGTCCTGTTTAAACAAAACAATATCAATAGAAAAATATACTGACACAATTAGGTTCCCAAATATCAATCATGTTTTTAACATGACTTAATTAGAGTGCTAGCTTCTCCAGCAGGAAGGAGAAGTGATTCAAGCAGTCATTACTTTTGAAGTGATGCTAAGATCAGTTTGAGAGAGACTGAAGAGTCATCCTTGTTCTCTAACTGCTGTATTCATGTTCTTGTTCTTTGATAGTAAATTCTGAGTTTATTCTGAGGACATGGCTTTGAATTGTCATTTTGGACAAAACCGTTCCAACAACTAAATCTCGTCAGCGTTTCATTTATTCATGACAGCAAGAAATTGTTTGATTTTCATAGAGTCACAAGTAGCGTCCAAAAAATTTAGTGTTTTGCGTCAGTTTATTTTTGTACAAGATTATCTTTGACATTTCTATAATGTAACAGTATCTGTTATGTGGACGCTAGTACCAACATTCCCCCAAACCACTGATTTGCCAAGAAACAGGGGGGAAAGAGAGATATTGTGACTGATTTGTGGTGTGGATCGTTGCCCTGAGTATCCGTTTTGAATAAATCAGTGTTGAATAGAAGAACAACGATCGAGCGGCTCGGAAGAGCAGAGAAACTGCTCATGCAACACGGGGCTCGGCAGGGACACCTCGTCTGACTGGGCCTGCAGACAACGCAGGGGGCCAAAGTTCAAGTTCAGTGCTCCAGGGCTGGGGAGTAAAGGACCCCCCCCCCCCCCCCCCCAACCACCCCCCCCCCCCCCCCCATCCCTCTGGGCCCTTGAGGTCATTCTATAAAATTACATTACAGTATATTATGTTCTGTACACACTAGTATATACTATGCTATGAACTAAAGTCATTGTTGAGGAAACAGAAAAAGAGTGACAGAGAGAGAGAGAAAGAGAGAGAGAGAGAGAGAGAGAGAAACAATAAATATATCTGAGTGATGTAAATAAGGTCGTATATTGGGTTCCTGAAAGGTCAAAGCCTTACAGGAGTAAAGTGCCCAAGACAGAGGTCATGCTCCAAATGTTCTGTTACAGTTGTGGCTGTCAATGTGACAAACACAGAGACCACAGGATTGTCAGATGCACTCAAAATATACTGCTTTTCTCCCCTATTCAGCTCCAAAACAAACATCTCCCATAACACGATATTGTCTGCAATATGTCAATATCATGCTGCAGACACCACCACAACTGACAAAAGTGAAAACTGTGAAAACAGCAGTACAGGAGGTCAAAGGTCACTGTCTGTCCTTTTATATGTAAGGTCATAAAATACTTATGTCAGTGTGCAACACAGCAACTGGTCTATTATTCATCTTTAAAAACAACTAATTTGCCCCTGACAAAGCATTACTCACAGAAAGCCTCTTAGATCTTTTTCCCCTTAACAATCAATAATAGGGAAACCCAACACCCAAACAATTAATGATGCTGAATTGACCACAGCAATTAATGTTAATGACAGTTACTTCCTAACGATGAGAACTCATGACTGTTATGAATTGAGGAAAAACCTTTGCTCTGGATTATTCAGAAACAGAACATCAGACACAGAGCAAAGCGGTTTTATTGGTAACAGATAAATCGTGAGTTGAGTTAAACGCCCACTCTTTGAACTGATCACAACATGGTTTTCTTTTTTTTTTTGCCATGGTTCGTACTACTTTAACAATCCCTAGACGCTTTCCATCGCAAAGTGTTCCCAAACAGAACTGAACTAAACGGAACATTACGGGGGGAATGGAAAATGGAAGGAACCAAACCGGGCCCGTTAAATTTTTCATTACAGTCAGTTTATCAGTTACGATGAAAAATCTGTTGGGATCAACAACAAAAAAACATTTATCAGAATCAAACAGACAGAAAAAAAAATCCTTTACATCAATTCAGAGGAAATGGAACCGGATCTCCAGTCTACTGAATACAAGTGTGGATTGTGGTGGAACCCTATGTTATATACCCAGTGTGGTGCCATTCTGTTTTGGCTCTAGAGTCTTTGTGTGGTGTTTGAACCAGATGAATTCAGCTTCTCCCTGTGTGCCCAGCGGCATGCGTGGGTACTTTGTTTTAGCAGGGCCTGAAATGCTGTGGGAAAAGAGGTAGGATTCTGGAACCCTGCTACCTCCACTCAAAAGATGGAGAAAAGTTGGGCCGGTCGAAAAATCGAGTGAAAGGCAAAATGCTTTGAGGTCGTACGACATAAAGAGAATTTGGTTACAATGATGGTCTTGGACAACTTCTCATGAATGAAAGTTAAGTTTAACTTTTGAAAAATGTCAGAAAAAGAAAAAACAACATCACACACAGAGTAGATGAAAATTTTGTAAAGAAAATGGAAGAAGTCTGATGTATTTTATAAAGATGACTAAAAATGCTGTGCTTAACGCCATCCGAGATGAAAAAAACAAACAAACAAACAAACAAAAAACATTAGAGCATTTTAATTAATGTTAAAATGACTTTATAATATATTTTTTTATGTGGGAGCAAAATTCCTCAACATTGTATTTCAAATTATTGACAGTCCCCTTTGTGACCCTTACAACAGCACTATCATCCATCACCCAAGTGAATGTGTGTCAGGTGCACTGAGGGGCGTCTAATATTACTGCTCTGTCCCCCATGACTGAGCCTGAGGTCCAACACCTCTTCCTTAAAAAAAAAAAAAATCCTGCCAAAAAACAGATCTATGCAATATTCTGTCCACCACAGAGAACTGAAGCTGATCCAAGCCACAAAAGTCAGTCTCCTCTCCTCTTCTGAAATTCAATCAATGAAAATACCATATGGAGGAGACAGCTGCTGGTGTGGCCTCTGCATGCGCTGTGTACAGAGATTGCTTGATAAAGTACAAAAGGCAAAAGGAGAGGGAGACACAGCAGGGTAGGGCTGCGAGGAGGAGGGAGAAAAGGAGGGGGGTGGAGGGTAAATGAGAGCCCCCCCCCCCCCCGCCGCCCCGACTCCATACACACACAAACAGTAACTGGCAGTAAAACAGCTGTTATCAAACATATAACAGTGTTATACACTCAAAAAGATGTTGGGACAAACTGCTTATTACAAACAGCACGGATTTTGTGTGGTTCCGTACAGTGAATTGGCTACAGCAAACCCCCCCTAACCCACCCCACCCTAAATTTGGGACTGTCTAATGGAAATGTCTTTGTCTGAGTCCACCTGCCATTTTTTTTTTTTTTCCATCGCGCACTGACCCTGTGTGGTCTATTTGTGCTTCAAACATCAATCAGAGTGCCGCGTCTTGTGAGGAGAACTCTGACATATCGTCAATTAGGGCCCAGTGTTTTTGACACGGTCCTTTTGTTCCCCGCCCGTGTATAGCAGCGGTTTTAAGAGGCTGTCCAGTGAAACGGGATGAGATACTATGACAGCAACTGTGCTGGGAATCATACTGACTGATGCGCTAGAGATTCACTGAAAGAAATGGTGTAGCCGAGACTTCATAACAAATCTATTCACACACACACGCACAATGATGTGCCTTTGACTCACCACATGTGCAGCCAGTGGATACAGAACTTGAAAGATTCACTGAACACACACACTATGCCAAATTGCGTAACAAAAGGATCATACAAAAAAAAAAAAAAGAAGAAGGGAAACATGACCAATTCCCACAGCTTGGCAAACATGCGGTGGCTGTTAGCATAGAACATTTCACAAAGAGTCCCCCCTTAGGCAAAGAAGTCCTAAAAGAATTGTAAGACATTAATCAAGGCGATACACAGTCTTCAAGCGATAGCCTTTTAAAGAAGGGACCAGATTCTACTGTGGCCCTCATTAATCTACATATAACGGTTCTTATGAGAACTGACACAGGCGACAATGAGCAGGAACCTGTGACGTAAGACTGACACAGAGAAAGCGGTTAAACATAAGTTATCCTCTCTCTGACAGATGGGGAGAGCGTTTGCCGGTAATTCTGGAATTCATTGTGTGTGTAAACCAATGCGATTTGAGGTTTGTAATAACATTTTGTAATATTTGCTTAACGGAGGTCCCCCCCATCCGCCCTAAGAATGAGCCCTATCTCGTGCGCACCATGTGTAGAGGTTCCCTGCAGATTCTTGTTTTAATTTCAATGGAAGAGAGAGGAAACACACAATGCACACAGTCCACATTCTGAAGATCCAGAGAGTTACCATGGAAGCGGCTGCCCTGTTTGTCAATTGAATACACGTCTCATCTCTAAACCCTAATCAAGATATTTGGACATGCATATCCTAACTTTTCTTCCAACGACGCACTAGATTGATTTATATTCAACAAAATTGTTTCAATAAACCACCTATCAGGTTTCAAATTTTATTCGGGATTTTTCAGTAGATGATACTGTAAGCTACTAAATTGAGCACATATGTATTTGCTGATGCAAAGACGAGCACATGTAGAGTCACAAAATAATAATACATCTTTTCAGGAGAAATGTGTGTGCAAAATTAGCCTCAAAAAGACATAAGAGGCTGCCTGTTGCGCGTTATTCGAGAGCTGCAAGCAACGCAAATAATGTTACGATCATATAAGATAGAACAGTCTGATTAAACTCAAACAGTCCTATGCAACTGAAACAAAAGTTTATAACTGGAACGTTTTGCGCACGCTGATGAACTGTAATGCTGCGGAGCACATCACAGTTGAGCACCTGCTGAATAAGCGACAAACATGAAATCCCTTGCACTTACCTACTCCTTGTTCTACCAATCCAATGCAAATGATAGTGAATCCTCTGTAACTTCAATGATCATCAGTGGTTTTCAACAGACCCGACAACCTCTCATTGTCAGAGGACCACTAATGACAAATGCATTGTATCTGCGAAAACGCTCGTTCTTTGCTCCTTTAAGTCCACAGCGGAATTATCAATTAAGTCGTTTAGAAAGAAGTTGTAGGCTACCGAGGCAGAAAAAGCAAGGTGACTAATTAAGTTTCTAACTGCCTCTTCATCAGTATTGTTTCCCGCTCTCCGTTGCACTTTCAGGTCCAGAGAACGATAAGGGGGTCTTTGCAGGACGAGATCCGCGTTGCCATGCTGCCTGTCTTAACAAAACTACAGTGGACTTCTCAGTGCCTTGTCTAGGCAAGGATGTGCTAATCGCATTACCTCCTCGAGACTGACAGATCTAGTGAACAGCTCCACCCAGCGATATGCGCTCCTCACCCAGCTATTTAGGTTGAGAGAATCCAAATTATGTTTCTAAATACGAACTGTGGCGCACCGCTACAGAAAAGAAACCGTTTGAGATAACTGATCAAAGAAGTAAGTTAGCTGTTTGTCTAAATGTCGTGAGGGAAGACTCATTTAGCCAAGATTTTTTTTCTTTGACAGAAGCAATATGTAGAAAATCCAGAATTGTATACAATTACTCTTGAAATTATATTTCACAACAGGATTATGTATCTGTCTCTTTGAATTTCACTCAAACCGTCTATTAAAGATATGGAATCTCTCTCTCCCACCCCCCCGTGTATGTGTGTGTGTGTGTTTATCCATGGGCCTAAAACAAATGATGACAAGTAAAAATCAATAGGAAAAATAATATAAATAAACAAATAAATAAAACAGAATGGATTTACATATGTAAACTTTTGAAATTTAACGCACTCATATATATTCGGTATATTTTTGTCCATGTGTCCTGTCCTCCAAACGCCTGTTACAGAGAGCCATGAGCGATTCTTGTCGAAGATAAATGAGTTCATACATATCAGGTATCGTGATCAAATACATGCATAAAACGTATTACACCTGATTAAACTTTCATTAAAAGCTAAATTAATACTGCGAGACCCGCTTCAAGTTCACGTGCGAACAATTGCAGATCTTCGGTGTAAAGCATATATAGATTCCTGTAGAATAATTTAAGGGGATAGGACAACCCCTTGTGTAAGGAACTACGTCATCACGTTAGTATTCTGTTGACGTGGCGTAGCCAAACAAATGTAGCCAAACCGAGAAGTGAAAGGGTGAAAGAATGGCATAGCGTAATATCACGGATTACAGATACTCTTTCAGGTAATTTTAATTATATAATGATCTTAACACTATTCTAACTTGATTTACATTTCTGAATTGCACATTTGCGTTTTAGAGCTCATCAGACATAGCTACCTGTCGTGCGACAACGACAGTTAGCCCGCTTGCTAGTAATTCGTTTGGTCGCCCCTACGTTAGCAGTCCAGGTAGCAATGCTTGGTATTATGCGGTTTAGGGTGGCTGACTAAGTAGCTGTTCGGATTTCAAGGGCTTTAATAGTTTGAGATGCTCGCCACTCTTGCTAGAAAGCCGCGAGAGCTGGTTACGATTTACCAACTATTGATTTTCTCCTGCTGTGTATTCTTTAAAGATAGCTTCTACTCCTACGTGAGTTTTCCATTAGTTAGGTTGACTCTATGATAGTTTTTGCAGTCGCAAGTTTGGACAGGTAACTAACGCTACGAGTGTTTTGACATCGAGACTGAAAGTTATTTGTCAAGTTAGCTTGCTAACAAGCTTATGCTAACAACCGGCTGCCCTTCTTTTAACGTGGCTCGCGCTAAAGCGTCAAACGTGTAAATTGTCAGGTTTGTTTAATATTTAGCCTTGGTTGAGATAAGAGAAACTGGCGAGACTGAGTTATCTTGTCAAGTATCCGTAATAATTAGTCAACTCTAGTTCATTGTACGGAGGTGCACTGAATAGTGATTGGAACTGTCAAAATGAAAGTAGACAAGGTTACGTTTAAAACCGTAGCTTTTAGTGGTGGTCCATAATCTGGTTTGTGTGGTTTCTGTTGTCCTTTTTAAATTAAATGCACACGCGGCAGTAATATCGATCGAACTCCACCACCCTCGTTGACCAAATGTTCTTTTTTACCCTTTTAAGAAACAATGACTGGAAAACCTCAGTATAATGGCTACCAGTCTGCAATATCGGCACAGCCTGCCGTGGGAGGCCAGGCGTATTTGTTTGGGAACGCTTCAGAGACGGAATTTTCTGAGGAAGATGGGGAAAGCTATGAACTGCGCTCTCGAGCTAAAGACAAGCTTCGTAGGAGCACCTCCAGAGATCGTCTGGATGATATAGTTTATCTACTAAAAGACATTAAGGAGGGAGACACACTCAACAGCATCTCTCTTCAGTATTTCTGTTCAGTGAGTTGTCATTACAATCACTCAACTAGTTTTGGCATGCTCTGATTTCACGGGACCTTTTGTTTTGCAGTGAAACCTCATGAACATATTATTCTTGTGTAAGCATTTTTGGTAATGAGTTGCTGTTTCATCTCTCTCACAGGTTGCAGACATAAAAAGGGCCAATAATCTCTTGACGGAGCAGGACTTCTTTGCACTGAGGTCCATAAAGATTCCAGTGAAGAGGTTCAGCATTCTGACAGAGACCCACAGCACTGCCCCCCTCAAACCTGGCTCTCCCATTGGCTCTCGCCGCGTCACAGAATTCCCCTCCACTTCTGCTGCTTGCACAGACTCCTCCTCGTCCACGGACAGCGTGGAAGGCTTTCTGCAGGAGAAGGATAAGGATATCGAGGAGCTTGTGAAGTCCTCGAGTCCCTCCAGGAATAGCCTTAACGAGGTGGTATCCTCCCTTAGTCCCGAGCAGCCTTTGTTGGGGGACCCAGAACGGCGACAACCCCCCCGGAAAGATCCCTACTATGGGGCGGACTGGGGAATGAGGTGGTGGACAGCAGTGGCCATCATGTTAGTAGTGGGCATTGTCACACCAGTTTTCTACCTCCTGTATTACGAAGTGCTCATGAAAGCAGATATAAGCCACCACACAGCCAACGGGTCCGTGCTGGCTGGGCCTACGTCGGCTAGTTTGAGGCATGCTTCTGAATCCGTGCAGATGGAAAATGCCCCTCACCAACATTCACACCTGAACCCTAATGTAGGACAAGGAGTTCCTCTAGAGAACCATCGATAAAAAAAACTAACAGGGGAACCAGACCAGGGACCACAGGAGAAATAGCCTAATTTGCGGCATTTTTTGATCTCTCAACCTCAACCACTTTGTAGGGAAATTAATGGTACTGTTGAATGAGGACGGGCTGGATGAATAGTAGCGAAAGGCATTGTTGTCACTGAAGTGATATATTTTGCACAATGGGATCCAGTTTTTCATTTTTTTTTCTTCCTGGTTAGTTCTATAAAAGCAACATTCACAGGAAGGTGACAGTATAGTTGTATAATATGTTTTGCTCTCTGGGACACCACTAAGCAAACTCGTGTTCCAGATCAGCTTTTAATAGACATGGAGATTTTAAGAATCCTCAAGACTTAAAAGCAGCCAGCATTTGATTGTTCAGACTTCAAAGGAATAAGAGATCTTTTCCAGGACACTAGACCACAAGTTCAACAATTCCTCCCTTGGATTTATTGTTTGTTTGTTTCAAAAGTAGAACTGCTAGAATTGCAAGAATCTCCATCTTTTTGTCAGGGATATACACAATAATTTATTTGAAAAAAAAATATTGTGATAAAATCAGTATTGTGGGTGATGTCGGCTCTGTTGTAGGTATTCTTCACTTTGCTTGAAAACTTTTTCTCAACATGGGAAGACTGTGTTGATGCAGTGTACCACACATAGTGACGAGAACATGAAAATGAAATGTGAAATGAACATTTTTTTAATGCTAATCTTTCATGTTAAACAGCAGAGTTGCAATTTCCTCTGAGTTCCTCTGTCTAAACCATGTCACAGTTTTTATGACTGCAATGCATTTTGAACTGTATGTGCCTTCATCCTGTGGACTGTAGTTACAGGCTGAGAAATAAAACAAATTCTATTTTAATATCTGAATTATGAGTATTTAAAAAAATAACGTGCAGTTTTATTTATCTTTACAGTGACATTCAAAGTGTACAAATAATACAACTTACCTTAGGACGTATGTGTTTTGATATAGTACTTCTAATATC
The DNA here is from genome assembly GCF_902362185.1 of Chanos chanos. Lineage (NCBI taxonomy): Eukaryota > Metazoa > Chordata > Actinopteri > Gonorynchiformes > Chanidae > Chanos > Chanos chanos. The sequence goes on from NC_044495.1 coordinate 48,387,000, forward strand.
CCAGATTTAAAATTTGTATTAATCGTAAGTTATTTTTAAATAAATTTTCCAAATAAGTGGTGTTCATATAGCAGTCCACTTCACAGAAATGTCTCAGAACTGCCAGTGTGGCTTTAAAAGAAAAAAGGGGAGTTCCACGTTGTTAATTGTTTACATTTTTATTTATTGGCTCATGATTTATCATGCATTAATATGTGGCTTCATCCATGTTGTCGTCACTTCCAGCCCCATAGTCATCCCCATCTTCAAAGTAGCTTGCTATGTAGTCATTCTCCTGTGAAAAGAGGTCCAGTTAGAGGCATTGTGAGTTAAAACATGTAGAGTAAACAGATGCTGAGGTCAGTTTTGGACAAAATGTGGATGGGGTCAAGTAATTACCTCCTCCAGTTCTTCCTCATCGTACTCCTCGCCTTCTACTTCTTCATCTTCTTCCTGCGTTTTCTTTTCCTCCTTCTCTTCATCTGATTTATCATCTTGGTTCTTCTCCAGCTCCTGGGCCATTTGAGATCCGATATGATTTTTGCCTTTCTTGAAAATTCACTTTTTTTTTTCTTAGCTATCAAAAGGTTTAATGGCTATAGAAGAGAATTTCACGACGCACCAGAATGTTTTGGAAAGCTTAAAATACATTAAACTTACATCAAGTTTAGTCAACACATCTGCTTTGTCTTCAAATGATACTTTTTTAGGTTTCTTATTGTCTGCAAATTTAAGAATTGTTTAAAATTAAGAAACTGTTCAGCTAATATGATTTGTTAATGAACCACTGAGGACTGAAAGTCAGTAGTAACGTGTAGGAGTGAACTTACTCGTTTTCTTTCTGGTTTTTTTCTTCAGAGGCATCAGTTCCTTTGGAAGACGTGTCCAGTCTGTAAAATAAAACTCAAGTGATTTTGTTTCCAGTCTTTCATACTTTTAAACACTTCTCAATAACAGCACAGCTACCTGGTGTCCATTCTTCATCCTTTACTTTCTGATACTCCCTCACGTACTTCTCCTTGTACCGTTCCACATCTTTAAGAATACATCAATGGCAAAGCATCATCTGACGTTGACATCGGATATTTATTTCATGAGATAAATGTCTCATATGTGTGTGTGTTATACAAAATTCACTCATAAATCACAAATGACACATAAAATGTATGATTTCTATAATTCCTCCATCCTTCAGTACCAAGCTAGAACTCTGGGTGTGTTTTGAGCTGAGTGGATGAGACAGTGCAAAGTGCATCTTGGCCGGCCCCAGTATTTTGATGAAATTATGTAAGTGATTGCGGTTGGGAGCATGTGTTCTGAAGTTCTTTTCTATTAGATAATGGCTTCCTGACGGGGATCTCATCACTTCCCTCTTTCTGCCTGCGGCTGAATGCTGAAAGGGAGGTTTTTCATCGTCCCGCGGATCTCCTGTTTCAGAGCTAACATGTACTCCTCGTCGTCACCAGCGTTCAAAGGCACAGGCTTAAAGTCAGTTTGCTGAAATAAAAAAAATAAAAAAATTGAATGTGCTCATCTAGAGAATATACTGGTTTAAACTCGCCGGTAGACGTTGGGGAGAGACATTACGTTGCAAATTCGCAGCGTAATCCCAAGAATGTGTAAGCATGGTGTAAAGTCTTCCACGCCAATTAAAAAAACGGACAATTACAACCAATACTTGCCGGGAATAACGGTTGTGGCCCAGCCCTGGTCTCGGGCATAGAAGCCCTAGTTATGCCCAAGGCTTCAACGTTAAAGGTGAAGGCTGCTATGCCCCTACCTTTCCCTGCCATAACGTGTAAGATGCACGTCCAAAGTTTCTAAAAAGAACTAGAAATTTCTCAAACGTTATGGGTGTATTGATTCACGTAATAACCACTTAGAGCCAGAAGCTTTTTACAAAACAGTCGTGATAAATGGCAGAGATAAATGTTGCCGATAAAACCTCACTGCAATTTAGCTAAATTTACTATAGCTGCAGCTAGTTGTCAATGTGCGTAATAATGACTTATTTACTTCATGGGTAGCGTCGATTGCGTTTTAAACCAATTATATGCAGCTCCCAATAAACGTCACGTCTCGACGTCACGCAAACACGCTCCTCCTGCGGAAAAGGGTGTCTACCTCTAGATACTATACGCCAGAGCCGTATCTCAACGGTTCTGCTATACGCCATAGATAAATCTGACCTAGTAAGCAATTTGTGCAGCTCAATATATCCACCACGGCTGGACAGCGTTAAAAAACCGCTGTTATAAAGTACATGTATGGGGATGTCTGCGACTGACTGGTATGCGCATAAATCGGTCGGAGACGGAGTGTTTTGGATCCAGGAGAGATTTTACGAATCGGGGAACAGGGCTAACATCTGGTTGATTCGTGGATCCCACCAGGATGTCGTAATAGACACCGGTTTGGGCCTCAGGAGCCTACCGGATTATATCAACGCTATGGGTTTGCTCGGAGACGACCCGAAGAAAAAGAATCCGTTGTTAGCGATTGGAACCCACGTTCACTTCGACCACTCCGGTGGCCTGCATCAGTTTCAACAGGTGGGCGTTCACAAGGCAGAGGTCGACGCGTTGGCCAACGGTGACAACTTCGAGACGGTGACATGGTTATCCGACAGCGAGATTGTAGAGCAGCCGACCCCCGGTTGGAGAGCCAGGCAGTACAGGGTCAAGGCTGTTCAACCAACTCATATATTACAGGAAGGTATGCTTGCACTTCAATTAGTGTGTTGCAGTATGACCTAAATGATATTCGTCTTATACGGCGGATGGTCTCTGTGAGAATGTCTGCAGACATATGAGGCGCTCGAGACTTGAATTTGGTGTCTGTGCAGTGCAATCAATGTATATCATAATAAATAATTTCCTCTGTCTCTTCCCAACATCTCCTTGCATTTGTCAAGATATGGTAAAGCGAAATCAACCGAAATGTGATTATTACTGGCTCTGAGGAGACACGCCCTCGATTTCAGTAAATCAGCCCAACCGCTAATGTAATTTTCGTATCTATGTCAGTAGTGTCTGGAGATACTAGCAAATGCATTTACAGAGAGCTGATAGCTGAGAATTGTATCCCTTTCCCATCCGACTAACCAAGTCTCTCCCTCAATTTGATTACACAACCTCTGGAATGTTGGATTACTGTTGGTTCATCCCACAGACTTTTTCCTGAATCTGTTTTGGCCGATTTATTGGCCACTGCAGCAAATCATTGCTGTTAAGTTTGATGATGTGCTTTCAGTTAAAACCGACACACTCTATGATGCACAACCATAAATTGGCTAGAAACACATGGATGGTTTTGAGGGTGTTTGTTTGTTTGTTTTTGTGTTATTTTGTTTTGTTTGTTTCTGACACAGATTACTGTCACTGTCTGTTTTTAATCAGTGCTGGTTTGTCTCATAATACCTTGGTATGAGGAATTAATATCAATGTGTAGGCTTATTGTCTAGTGCAAATACAGTGCGATACCTGACTAACAGCAGTAAAAAGCCATTGTTCAGGCCTAGACATACACGTCACGCATATGAAGTACATGGGTGTCTCTTTTTTTTTTGGGAGGATTATTGGTGTCTTTGTCTAGAGTTAGGTAGGTAAACACATCTGCGGTCTGCAGTTAAGCACCTTTTCACCCTTAAGACTTAACCGGGCTGCCTCTTCCCTGCCTCCCTGAAAATACATTCGATACTGGATTTGCTGTGTCAGTGCTGCAGTGCAGCTGCAATATCTGGTTGCTGCACTCATTTTTTTTAGTCCTCTCTCTCTCTCTTTCCATCTCTCTCCCAGGTGATGTCATAAACCTTGGGGACCGGCAGCTCACTGTCCTCCACATGCCGGGTCACTCCAGGGGCAGCATCTGCCTTCACGACATTGAGAATAAACTCCTGTTTAGCGGGGATGTGGTATATGACGGATCCATGATCGACTGGCTCCCCTACAGCCGCATCGGCGACTACGTCCGCAGCTGCGAAAGGCTGGTGGGGCTGGTGGACTCGGAGCAGGTGGAGCAAGTCATGCCCGGCCACTACAACACGTTTGGGGCCAAGAGGCTACACCGCCTCGCCTCCACCTACATCTCCAGCGCTGGAACGTGTCATCGCTTCTCCACCTGTGCCATCAAGAGTATCGCCAGCATCGCCCTGCGAGCCTCCAACTCCAGAGGGGCATGCTGAGAAGCTGGGGGAGGTGGGGGGTGGGGAGGGGCTGAATGTAACTCCAAGGGCCTTGATTTCTTCCTACCCTCTTCCCTTAGGTCAGTGTTTCTCAATTCCAGTTTTGGGCATCACCATAGCCTCACAAGGTGTGTCAGCATTGTGTTAGGACGAAAAAACATCCAGGATATGAATTGGGAAACATCAGTCAGCAGGTCTGAAAGACAGAACAAACAGTACTGAAAATAATTTAAAAAAATCCTCACTATGCCTGACTGATCACGAAACCGAGTCTTCTCTACTTCTCAAACCCATTCTCTCATTTCAGAGAAGGGGGATAAGAAAAGTGGGCTAGGGGGTCCAGATATGGACTGACCTCAGATCAGCTCTTTTCCAGTAACAATTAAGAGCCATATCATAATAAATACAGCACTTACTGCATGCAGAACAGCAGAAACAGGGTGTTTTTTATATGAAGTGATGTGATAGTTTTATGTATGATAAATGAAGAAAGCATCAAATGTACCTAGATAAAAACAATAAGTAAATCACACGAAAAATGTCAGATTTTTTTGCTGGTTAACAACATTTACCAAACAAAATTATTTGCTCCCCAGAAGTTTGACATACAGTTTTCTGTTTGTTTGGTTTTTTTTGTTTGTTTGTTTTGCTCTGTAGTACGACATAGAGTAAGCAAGCCACTGTGCAGTTTCTTTCATTCTTTAAAACAAATTTAACAGATTACTGTTCATTTTATATTCCTGCCAGTTACAAAAAGATCCAGACCGTTATTCTACCAGTCATACCTGAGTATTGATGATGTGTTTCATTTCTCTTGAAAAGTTCTTGCCAAAACTACTTTGATCAGAAGAGAACAAAACTGGGTTTGTTGAATGTTTTTAAAACCTCAATCACTTTGTGGAGGAAAAAGAAATGAATGTATTGTAGATTTCATTAGAGAATGTAAACTTGTGACACAGGGAGGTTAAGATTATGTGTGCATTTTGTGGAGTTGTTACTTTGCTCAACTCTGAATACACAGATGAGGCTGTGTATGGACTAGATGTGTGTTGTGCATTGTAGATACGAATGTTCATGCAGTGTAAGTAGACAGTCAGATTCAAAGATATAGTGAAAGAAATATGATTTAAACACAGGGATTGTTTGAATGCAGTGGATTAGGGCAGGGACAGGCAGTTCTCTTCATGGACGCCTGTGGAGTGTACAGGTCTTTGCCTTGGCCTCAAACCACCATTTGATATGGTCTGTGGAAGTCCAGATGATCCTGAATACTGGATTTGGCTGCGTGTTAGATCAGGGTTAGAGGGTATTCTCTTACACAGTGCAGCCTTCCTGTAGGACATGTGGGTAATCTCCGTATCATAAGATTGTGTAATTTAAGCAATCTTCAGGGTAGTTAGTGACTATAGACATTGCTCCCTACCCTCTACTTATTAACAGCAGGACCTCTGACTTAAACCAAAGTGATACATAGCTACACACTATTCCACAAACTACAAAACGGTGTCTTCCTCATCTGTTATAAATGAACACACACACACACACTAAAAAAAGTTTTTGTTGGGAAAGTTGTTCTTTATATTATGTGGTGTGAAAGTACAGTAAAGCAGAGGTTAGGGAATGTTAGTGCTGACACTACTGTTTTACTGGGTTCCTCCAGAAGATTTGTTTGTCGTGCAAATACTGACATGAGGGGGGGGGGGGGGAACCTCTGTCCAACACTGCTCAGTAGATTAAAGGTTATCTGGTCCTGCCTAAACAGCAGCAAAAAATGTGTGTATTTTGTAAGTACTAGAGTACACTCAAGTATTTTTTCTTTCATTTTTTTTTCAGTCATGTGTATACATATGATCTAGCATTGATTATAAGGAAAGAGATTATTTTTCTCTCTTTATTCTAAGCTAAATGACCATGTCATTTTCACTAATTTGTATATAGTTGCTATTGTTATGCTTTTTTTCACATTGATGTTGTTCTCATGATTAATGTTTGAATAATTGTTGATATTTGTATATTGTTGCTGGCATGGAACAGTGATTGGTTAAAAAAAAAAAAGAGAGAGATTGGTTAATAGTCAAGGTAAGCATATGTGCAAGTAACCTGTATTTCTGCTCAGGAATACTCAGCAACTCCAGTCACTCTGAGCAAGGCTGTAGTACACTATTCACTGCAATATTCAAATGTTCAGTGCCTCTGAGAGTCTCTTCCTGAATACCTCACCAATACCATGGCAAACACTGTTATAAAATACAGGCACCTGTTTCAAAATACACCTTCTCTAAAACTGAGCTGTCTTCTTCTTCATTCAGTGCGTGTGCATGTGCATTTGTTTGCGTGTGCCTGTATGTCTGCATGCGCAAATGTGTGTGTGTGTGTGTGATTATTTTAACACTGTTATTTATATACCCTTTTTATACCGCTAGCACTTGAGCTCATAGCTCTAATGATTTATCTATTCTAGTCTGGCTTTACAAGTTACACATGAGCAGATACTAAAGCACTAAAAATTAAAAGCATACCAAAAAGTCTTGACAGACATTTACTGTCTAATATGCTGCATATTTAATCTGTACCATGCTGGCATAGAGCTTCCAAAGTCTTGTCCATGTTTTTCGATTTTAACAATTCACATTTCAGTGTGAATTCAGAGGCAGTTCAGAGAATCAGATATCGCATGAAACGAGCTGAAAGAGGATAAAGTTGCAGCTTTAAGATCGTTGCTGGCAAGGTGATGAACTTTATGTATAGTTGCATTATGGCCACTAGAGGGAGACATTGCATCAGAATTACCGTCTGAAAAACAGGAAAAACGGTTCAGTGGAAATGAGAACACCGTTGGACAATGCACAGTGTTATTTGGCAGCCAGCGACTCGGCTTAGAGTTTCAGACATTTATATTTTGGCGTACTCTGTATTTTAATGCTGGAATTTCTAATATGTCAAGACCATAAGTATGACTCCCTGAGGCAAAGAATGATTGATTGAATGTGACATTAATTTCCTTACAAGACTGCTTAAATATTTTTTGGCAAAGTTATTCTTTGGCAGTGTCATTGAAATGCCACGTTTGGCAGTCACATATCTGGTTGAAATGTAGAGGTAACATTTGACACGGATTTCACTCGGGATAAATTGATAGCTGTTGACAGACGACTAATTATATCCAGGGGAGTATTTGTGTGAGTTTTCCGACGAGGGCTAATGACTATGTTATTTTATAAAAGGTAACGGGGCCGCTATGAAAAGATGATTTCGGTTAGGAGCGGAAAGAGGGACGGAGTTCTGAGCTTTGAGCAGCAGAATAGTATTTGAAACACTATGGGCAGATCTTGGTCAGCGGTCTTAACAAATAGAACGGAATAGCTGGAATATTCCGAAAGATAATGTCCGGCCCTAGTTAGAAATGAGATGAAGTTCTAATTAACAGATGTCATTTACAAGTGCTGACAAACCTTATTTATGCATATATTTTAGAAAAATCCCTTAAAATGTAACATCCTTCAAGAGCATCGTTTTTATATTGTCAAGGGGAAAAAGTTTCCTTGTTCAACTAAGAATGACGTACTCGCACGACTACACTAACGGTGCTGATCCAAAGCAAAAAAAGAAAAAAGAAAATCTTTCAAAACAATTGAACGACGATGTCTCTTTGCGTTAAGGAGAGTGACGGAGATACTGTGAATAGCATTGGCAGGGTTTGCCAAGTTTTCTCATCTCCTGCAGGCTGTTTTTTTTTCTCCTGACCCTCCTCAGTAACAAGACATCGCGTCCTCCAGGCACACAGACGGACATTTGATGCATCTCTGCCGCGAGGGGAGCGATGTTTGACATTCAGCTGCTCCGCGCATTATCTCCTAATTGACAGGCCCCTCTCTGGCGGCTGGTGGAGCGATGACATGTGTGGGAGGGTCGGGGTAGAGACAGAGAGACAGAGGAGGGAAATGCCAATCATGGTTGGATTATCACTGCAAAGGGCATCGCCAGAACCGTAATCTGACCCCGCGCTACAGTTTTGTGGTTCAGGCTGCACGTGTGGTAACGGCAAACAACCCCCTCCTCCCTCCCTCCCTCCCTCCTTCCACCACAAATGCCCTCATCTCTCCCATTTGTCCTTCCTCTACTTCTTCCTCCTCTGATTCTTTCTTTTAATGTCATATGACATGTCGTGGAGATTAATTAAGTGCTTTGGAGAGGTGTCAGGTTAGCTGGGGATGAAATGTTTCTTTGCCTGGGAAAGGCAGGGTCTGGGCTCTGTCTGTCTGGATGTGTGTGTGTGTGTGTGCGTGTGTGTGTGCGCATGCTCCAGGCAAGCGGTGTGTGAAGCTCGCCGTGAGCGTTTGTGTGCTCTTTTGCATAGGCAGGCAGAGATGTCTGGGCCAACCATGACAACACTTTGCTTAAAATAGAGCAGATGTGCTGTCCCCCTGTCACACCGCCGCACTAATGGAGCTCTGAGTTTCATTCTCTCTTTCGGGTTTTCAGTACATTTCATCTCATTTTCAATAATGTCTTCTATTCCTTCATGATCTAAAACAGAGGTTTGTATAGTAGTCTTACACCAAATGGCCAGTCCTTTGTGGGTTTGGAAGAATTAGTCACAGACACTTGGCTAGTGATGAACAACATGACTTTGACTTTACAGCTTTGCCAGGTTTATTGTAGCTGTCCTCTGGATGTTCCAGTCCACTTTTCTTCAGCCCTGAAATCCTGAAATGAAGCTTTAGATGACTTAGAATTACGTCTTGCGGAGGCCTGTATAAAATAAATTAAAAAAAAAAAAAATTGTTAAAATGCTTTCACACTGTTTTCTAACAATGTTGAAATGATTTATTGTTTAAGAGTCTAATCTTAAAATAATGTAAGCCCTTGCACTGCAAGAGGAGAGAAGAACCTCATTGTGAACGTATAAATCAGAACACCAAGTTTTGAAATGTTCTTTGGCAAATCAGCCCTTTTCTACACCGCTGCCACGAGAAAAAGTAATTTCCCCCTGTAGCCGTCATAGCCACGGCTGAACAATGAGAGACATGGATTAGACTGTCTCTCTCTCTCTCTCTCTCTCTCTGTGCAGGAGAGAAGAAAGGAGGGGGAGGGAGGGAGGGGGAATCTACAGAGTTGGTCTGTCTACGCGGGTCACATTTGATTCTTGTGGAATTTTTTTTTTTGACATGATTTCCACAAGGAAGGGGTGTGGGTGGGTGGTTGAGGGGGCGTGGGGGGGGGGGGGGGTGTACGGGGGGGGAGGGTTACTTTCATGATGCCACTTCTCTTTTCTCTCTCAGACAGCACGTCACACTCCTTCCTGATCGTTGTATTCTATTTTTTTTTTTTTTCCCTCCTGCTGAATGGTTAAGTCTACTCTCTATTGTGGAGCAATCTTCAAAGACTTGGGAACCACAGGGGATATTGGTAGTCATTAATTAATGCAGTCAATTGAATTTTTCTGTTTTTTTTTCCCCTTGCACTTCATATGAAAAGGGGGGGAAAAAACGAGAGAAAGCAATATTTGCTTTGAGTCTGGAGACAAGCGTGCCCAAGCCTTTCACTTCATCTCCAAAAAGATAAAGCTGGAAAAATTTGTCCCACTGAAATATGGATGGTGCTTTCTTTCTTTCTTTCTTCCTTTTTTTTTTTTTAAAAAAAAAAATCCCATAAATTACTTTGCTCTTCGTTAGTTTCTTTTGTGGTTGCTGCAGTCTTGGTGCTTTTTGGTTTCGTTTTATTGGATTTTTATTTTTAACGGCTTTGTACGTTTCCACTGAGTAAATTAGACAGCTCCATGCTGAAATGAACTTCTCTGGTTTCCATGGAAATTTTACTCCAAAGAGAGAACGGGAGAGAGAGAGAGAGAGAGAGAGAGAGACAGACAGACAGACAGACAGACAGACAGAACAACCCACTGCTAAGGTCACAATTTTCTTTGTCAGCATGTTTCTCTCCCCTCATGTTTTTGAAACGAACTTTCTTTTCCCTTCTTTAAGACCCTGTTTGATCGCATACAAAGGTTCCCGTCATGAGTCCTTGTCAGGCTCTGAGGCAGATGATTTTTGACAAGACACGGTCAGAGCAGCCACATTCTCCTCCTCTCTGCAATAACAGATTAGAGAAACGTATATGTCAGATATCGTATGAGTAATGATGTTTTAGTAATGAAACGGAGAAGGTTGCATACCCACTTTCCCTCAAAATTGACTTTCTCCTCCAGTTCGTTGTATTGCCGTACAGAAAGACCAGTGCCTGTGGTTCTCCGGGGCACGGTGACGCCAGGCAGCGGCCTGAGATGCCAGGGGAGTTTTGGGTCCAAAGTTCCCCAGACGTTCTCACACAGCCCTTGGCAAGAACCACGGTCGCCCGAGGCCTGCTCTGCTCCTTAACAGACAATTTTCACAAGAGGAGGTAATGAGGACCTGCTTGGGTTGTCCCCGAAGGGACCGAATACGAGAGGGAGACAGGCCAGCGGAATCTTCTAGACGTTAATAACCACCAGAAGACCCAGTCGCAGAAGCCATGCGTGCAAATGTGAGATGCCCGCCCTGTAAGTTTACATGTTTTTTCTTTTCAGTTCTGTGCGTCAAGCATCACGAAACAAGCCGTCGGTGTTAGACTTTTGTATGTTTGTGTGTGTGTGTGTGTGTGTGTGTGTGTGTGTCTGATCTGACAAGTATAGATAGCAAACCACATTTTCAAACCACTTTTTTTTTTTTTGCTCAACAATATGTATGTCAAACAACTGTTTCCTTCCAGTCACACAGGGCAGAGAGAGACCTCACAGAAGATTGCTCTCTGGGTTTTCATATTCGCATTAATCATGCTTTAAAGCACATACATAAACCGTGTCTGTACAGTAATGAGGCATGGCATCGCCCCCTGTGCGAGAGACTGATAGAGGGCAAGCTGCTAATGATTAATGCCACGATTACATGGACAGGAAAAACAGAGGTGCCAACCTCTCCATGGAGGCGGTTGCTGGGCACGACTGATAGTGACGGCGTAAAGAAAGACGACTGGAGAGAAATGTTCAAATCCACTTTGGGCAGAACACGCGTAACGTGAAGGGATCGTCAATAAATAATAGTGAGTTATTGCTCCGTTCTGACTGATTATGGTAAGCATGAGACAGAGCCATCAGAGCATATCTCCAGCCAGCAGCAGGGCTACAGGGATTTCAGGCTTCTATTGACCGAACGAAGCGTCGGCCAGTTGGGATTACAGGTTACGTAATATCGTTATATCATTTCTTCAAAAACTTAATCTGGTAAACTTTGTGTCTGTGGTACTTAATGGTGTTCTTAATACCGTCAGATAAATGAGTAGCTTTTTTTTTTTTTAAAAACAAGGATCAAAAACAAGAAAAAATATTTGCAAACACCCCCCACCCCCCCCGAAAAACAAAGAAATACTCCGTTGCGTATTGGCAAATGTGACACTCTGAGGAATTTATGGTTTAACCAAAAAGCAGAGCGGGACAGACAGACCACAGACGTTGTGGGATATTTCTCGTTAGACGAGATTCAAACTCTATTTTTTGCTTCATGCGTGACAGCAGTGAGACCTAGAGTTATGATGACTTCCATACGGCTCTGCCCTTTTTTTTTTTTTTTTTATTAAATAGCATCAAATTACTCTGGTTTTGGGTGATCCCAGTTTGACATAAACCCCCCCTACACTTTTTTTTAATGTACTCTCCATGTCCAGGATTTCCTCTGCTTTAAGGAGCTACACGCTGCTGTGTTTTCATTGCTCTTCTGTGGGAAAGCTCTGTCGCGCTACGCTGCTTTTTTTTTTTTTTTTTTTTCGTGCAGCGGATGGGTATCCAGGAGGGCCCTGGGTCTGGACCCACATCCCCCTTACAGCAAGCCACAGTTTCCATTAGTCCCAGTAAAGAAGGAACAGTAATGAAAGCCTGGTGAGAGGACGTGTGGTCCTTTGGCACACGCTCGGCCTTCCTTTGAGATGACTCCGTCCAGAACAGAGACAGAGAGAGAGAGAGAGAGAGAGAGAGAGGACACATACAGACAGACATTACCCTGGTGGGCAACCAATTTAGGTACATTACACTCAGTTTGAACCGAAGAGTGCAATAAATGTATTTATTGCAAGCACGCACACACATACACACACACACACACACACACACACACACACATATATATATATATATATATATATATGGGACTGCATTACGGAAAAAAAAATGTATGTAACATTGATTACAAAATGAGAACATTTCTCAGCTAAGCTTTGGAAAATGATTTTGAGTATGACTGATTTCCACATTTAATGTTTCGTTTTATTTTATTTTATTATTTCTGAGGAGAATATTTATCTGAAGTTACCTAATGTAATAAAGTGATTATTACACTGCAATTACTTTATTACAGTGATGCTATAATCACAATGAAATACATTTTTAAACCCGGTGTCTTGTCATGAAATGTGCTACAATTGGTATTCTGTTAATGAACTGCGGTGAGACGTCTGTGTGGGGTCAGAGGTCAGACTCTGCACTGACGTGGCACACAATGGCGAACTGTTATGGTACAGTAGTTTTGTGTCTCATGTCTTTGTTTGACAGGAGTGGGCCACGCTGTGTCTTGTCATACTTAGACATATCAGTCTGTGTCAGAGGCCCCGAGGAGAACCAGCCCGATATTCGTCAGAGTGACAGGCCTCTGTACCTCCGGCCCAAAGTCATAGAGACCGGCCAGCGTGTGTGTGGGGGAGGGGGGGGGGAGGGGGGGGGGGGGGGAGGGGAGGGAATGGGACGTCCAGGACCCTCCCCCGCGGCCGTAAGCAACACCCTGTTCAAGTGTTAGCAGATGATGCACATTTCCCAAACACTAACACAAGCTGTCAGCTCAGCCATGAAACCAACCCCCCCCCCCCCCCCCCCCCCCAAACTTCCCACCCTCTCATACTACTGTCTACAGGCCCACTGGCTGGCAGACCTTACAGGTTTATTTCCTCCCTGACTGTCCTGGTCCTCGTCACCATAGCGATGGATGAGGAAAACAGAACTGATATTCTTCAAAAGTAGTCGGATTACTGTCACTTAGAGATAACTTGCAGTATTTGCTTTAATAAAATGCGGTGAAATAGAATTATTTTACACTCTTCATAAACCCGTAGAGGAGTTGTGCAAGCGAGCGTATATCTTTTTTTGCAATACTTAACCCTGTGACCTTTATAAACAGAGCCTCCCACACACTAAAACTAAAACTCTGTTTCATCCTTTCTTCAAAAAGAATCAACACTCCAATCAAGGCAGCTCTTATCTGATGATACTCACACAGTTTCTGTTTTATTAGCTCAGGTTGACTTTGATTCAAATACTCATTTTGCAGAAATTAATCTGAAGGAAGGGTTTGAGCTTTATGAAATGTCTTCTCAAGCTGTCATCAACCAATAAACATTAATGTTCTAACTAAATAGAACAGAAAGGACCCACAGTGAGAGATTAAGTGAAAGGTCTGCAGACATCTGAGTGTGATGGACAGCTCCCAATCTGAAGTTTACAGTTTTCCGTACATTTTCCTTTTGTTTATTTCATGTCTGTGAAGACATGCTTCTAAGTAACTTTGATTCATTTATTCTCGTGACAACCATGTATTGGCAACGGAAAGCTAAATGCTAAATGACACCGTGTTAGCACGAACCAGCCTGTTATTGCCATGGAAGCGTCTTAGTTCTGTAAATACAAGAGAGTCTCTTTGTAATTGGTTCTTCTGAGACAGACTGGAACATTGCATACAGGAAAAAAAAACCAACTATCTGATGTACCCCCACAAAGATCATTTCTGTTTCCCTTAAAAAACAGAGCAGTGGCCATGGTGGAGCATGTGGAAAGACTGATGATGGTCTTATCCATAAATGAACCATAGGAGATGTAATAGCTTCGGGCTTATTTTAAAGATTCCTTTTGAACTAACGTTTATGACATCCCTTTTAAATCAGCTTTAACTGTTCACCATGCTCGCAGAAACTCAATTTTACCTAATGTACTTCCTCCCATTTCGGCCCTCGGATAATTTATTTTGCAAGTGTCATCTTGGCCAATGAGGATGAACAGGGGTGCTCAGTCTGGCATATACGGAACCCAAAAAACACCACCCAGTATCCTCTATACGTGGACCAGCACTCACAGCTAAATAAGGACAGTGTATTGAGGTAGACCAGCATAGCTCATTTTGCTGGAATGAGTTCCAATTTAAAGAAGAACTTATACCGCTATTAGTTAGAATTTTATGAGTTATTCCAAATAAGAAGTGCACCTAGCTGAAGGAGAGCGAGAGAGAGAGAGAGAGACTTAAATCGTGGATTACTGTCTACTGACGAACACCTGGATTTGATTTGAGACAGATGTTGCAGTGAGTTCAGCTCGTTGTAAAAACTGAAATAAAGGAGGTGAAAGGAAACAATTTCAGTCGCACTAGGCAGGCGCATTAATTCGTCAGTTTATTTGTAATTTGATTCAAAATGATGCTTTACGATTCCCAAACCAGCAACGCTAGCCAAAAGTCTGGATTTTTTTCCCCTCTCCGCCTAAGCCCTCTCATTGTTATTTAATTAATAATCACTGGGAACTTCATAGCTGTGCCACTGAAGAAAATACCTCTATTAAAGTAAGGCAATAGCCCTATAAAATTATTGTAAACACATCCATTAAAGGAAAATGACCTCTATCAAGTACATATCTGCAGCTGTAAAATGAAATTAAATGAACACGACTTTAAAGCCTTTCTTGAGCTATTTTCTAATAGAGAGGGTATTACAGAGAGGATATTTTCTGATCTCTTGCACATATAACTAGATGAATTTCCTTTTCATACTTGTGAATCAAGGATCTTGTGAGATATCTTAAATACAACAGACGTTGAGATTGTGCTGCGCAAGTTAAACAATAATGTTTTACCATTAAAGGACTGACAGACTGCATGCTGTTCAGAACCATGATCCTTGGATATTGTCTCTCATTACTCTGACTCACAGACACGCACTTTAAGTTTTATCCATATATATAAAGATTCCAATTCCCTCTAAATGCGCTCACCTTCATTTATCGGCTTAATATCACCTAAAACTGAGTTTATCAGTCCTTAGTCCAGACTATAAGTTTTACAGGACTGGACAAGAAGTATCCCCCTGTCCCTCTCTACATGGACATGTGCTTCCACTGAACTGAAGTATTCCCGCACTCCTGCATGTCCTAGGCACTCCTGCAGTGCAGGTGAAACACTAGGGGGTGCACTTAACCTTCCTCTGCAGTGCTGAGAGGCATTAAGGAAACACACACACACACACATGCACGTGTGCGCACGCACCCACACACACACACACACACACACACACACACACACACACACACACACACACACACACACAAACACTCACGGAGAACACTGAAAGATTCATAGAGTTAGCGCAAGAAACTTGTACCTAAGCTGTTTCTAAGCTTACTTCAACTAAATTAAAACTACAGGACTTTTCATCAAAGAGGAAATGCAAATGTATCAGTGATGTCATTGAGATAAACAAACACACAAAATAACAGACAGACACAGACATCCACATACATGCAGACAGAGTGACAGAGAGAGAGAGAAGAGAGAGAAAGAGAGAGAGAAAGAGAGAGATATCATGCTAACAACAGAACAAAGAAGTGAAGAGAGAAGCCATCTCCTCCATTCCAGCACTTGTCCAATCCTCTAGCGATAGTAGATTTAGTGTCTGATACGAATGATTTTCCCCCTTTGTGAATTAATTAGTCTTTGCCAACGCTGGCCACATTTGTCATCTGACTTTATGCTAATGAGAACTGAGAGCTCCAGACGCAGCTGATAGGCCAGGGGCGTCTGCTCCCTCTATACAGGGCCCCCATCTCTCTCTCTCTCTCTCTCTCTCCCTGTGTCTCTTCCTGCCGTTATATCAGCACCCCCACTGATCCCCGGATGCTGGACTCTGTGACCTGTCACCCCAGAGGGGGGTTCGCCCATGTCCCGCACTGATAAGGTGGCTAATTATCTCTGACCTGACCATGTGGGGAAGTGGTTTTAGGACCACACACGCACACACACACACATGCACTGTCGTGCTTCTCACACAGCAGGGATATACATACTGATCTATTGTACATAACTTATACGAAATGTTTTTGGTGAGATGTATTGAGGTCTTTAGTAAGTGAACCCCTGGTCTTTTTAGACTCTCACACAGTAAGCCAGGCAAATCATTGTTCACTCAAATAAGTAAACTGTTCACTCAAATAAGTGGTAAAGTCTATGAAGACTAAACTGAAATGAAAGAAAAGTTATTCTGAAATGAATGGAGGTTTTTTTGTTGTTGTTTTTGTAACACAATAAAGAGAGATTTTTCGTAGTTCATCACTGAAAACGCAACACACAACAATCTGCTCACAAACAAAGCCAGAGGGAGTTTAAAACGAGGCAAGATTCCTTAGCTTTGTGCATGATATTAAATCATAATTCAAAATTCCCAACAGGAGAGGAGGTGGGAACTATTCTCATTCCCATTCCTGTTTTTCCTATCGACCTATTGTTATCCGGCTAACTAAGAAATCCTGATTCGCAGTTTGTCCCCTGGATTTGTGTTGATAAACAAGTTTATAAACATGCCTTTATTATGAATAGCTTGACCTTATATTTTAAGTAAGTCTGAAATATTTCATGATCTATTTTAACGTTGGGTTGATGGATTTACAGTGTGTGGGAATTTCTTCTTTTTTTTTTTGAGGAGGCAGCTGGCAGACTAAGCATCACACATCTACTTTTAGCCCCAACCATTTTCTTCTCTGTTTCATTTTTGGCCTTTAAATGGCAAAGGAGGACACACACCAACATAGGTAAAATTACAATAGACAGAAAGGCGTGAAATTGCACGTCTTCACGACTTTGAGTACATGAATGAAGTGGTTTAGGGTTCAGCGTGATACCAGGACGATTTATAAATAGGAGCAAGAGGAAAGAGAAGGCTCTCTCTCTGTCTCTCTGTCTCTCTCTCTCTCTCTCCCACTCGTTGCACATCACTGGGGAAAATAGAGACTCCGCTAAAAGTCCGAGGTGCATCTTGGCACAGCCGAAAAATGCACTCAGAACTCAGCCGGCAGTCCATCCATTTAGAAAAACAGACGGGCACTTTGCTCTCTTCGTCTGTAATTTTCAAACACGGTGCAGAGGAGAGGCTGTCTAACGTAATGCTCTCTGTCGACTCTTCCAACACGGACCGCACTTCACTCAGGAGTTAGAAGCTTTAGATAGAGTATTCTTAGATCATCCAGTCGGCAAGAACACCCCACCCACACCCCCATCCTCTGCCCTGCGTAAGAAGGTAAACACCAGAGAAAAAAAACTCTCCACCTATCTCATGTTTTTAGGCTGAGAGAAGATATGCTGATTTTGGCAGAGCAGTTTTCAGTGAAGTCCAGCCACTCCTGAGAAGAACACATTTTTAATATCTTTTGACATCTTTAATGAATCATAACGAATCTTTGTTTTGTTCTTTGCTTCCCACATGAAATGCTGCACTTCCTACGTAACGCTGTAAATGTGTTTCTCTTTATTTTATTAATGAAAAGAAGTTATTGAGTTGAAAGGATCCTTGAATGACATTTCATCTGTATTATGTTAAATAATTATGGGCAGGTAATTGCTTTGAAAATGTCTAATAGCCCGAAATTAAAACCTGCTGTTGCTGATTTTTCCAAAGAATTCTGAATATTTCCATGCAGTAAAATGCAAAACAAGATTAAGACAACAATTAGAATCATGCCAACAACAACAATAAAAACAACAACAAGAACAACAACAAAAAAAGCAACAATTGTGAATGATTAATTGGTAAAATGAAAATATAATTGTATTTGCACAAACTTTCCAGACTATCTAGACCGCGATACGTTATTGACAGAGACAGACTAAAGATAAAATCCCAAGTCCGTCGTTTATGGAGAAGAATGAGCACAAGACAGGCTACCAGAGAGCTACATCACATCTCGTTAACTCTCTGAGTATTCGTATGGATCTCTGTCGTCTCGTTCAATCGGCACGGCAACGGCTGCCGTGGCACCAAATGCGCCACGCCTCCTGCTGAGGCATCCTGGAGTTGGATGGCGTCAAGTGAGGGAAAGAAGAAAACGCGTTGTTTGTTTTTGTAGATTGTCATACTGCCCAGAGATCATTTGTGTGTCCTTTGACTGGACTTGTAAGGGAAAATGTGTTTATTAGGAGTGTAGCAAGAGAGGAGACAGGAGTCTGATAGAGCCTTTTTAGTACCCTGTCTTAGGCCTTATTTAGGTTGGTTTTAGTGTTTGCTGTGAGTGGGTTGATGAACTGTCGCTCTTTCTCACAAAGATATGTGTACACACACACACAGACACACGCACACACTTATCATGGGCACTACTACAGCACTTTAACAACACTTGAATCCAAATGGTAAGGAATTGCAATTTTTACTGCCCTACATTTCAATTTTGTATCGGGTTGCACTGAACTTTTGAACATCTTAACTTTCTGAACAAACATTAGCTTCATGCGCTAAAGGTCAAGACCTGCCGTGTCACCTTTTGACGACTCTTGAAAAGCGGAATGCGTAGTTTAAGAAGAAAATGCACTCAGAGCTTCAAATTGAATCTGTATGTGACGTTCAAACGGGTTCTTATTTGCACCTTTCCAACCGTAATCAAATTACTTCGAGAACTTTGTGTCTGTAGCGACCGCCACGTTCTCAGCTCCTTTGCGGTATCTTCAACAATTTGGCTCAAGTTCCTCCCACCTACTCAGAAAAACATGGAGTGAAGGCTGTTGCTAATGTAATTTTGAGGGGATTACTGTGCTCTTTCAGTGTCTTTGGAGCGATAGGATGTCATCAAAGAGCTGAGGAGGGAAAAAAAAAATAAAAAATCAAGGAGCTCAGTCTAAAACTTGAAGAAGTTCTCCTTCTCTCCTCTCTTTCCTCAGTCATTCTGAGAGCTCCCCGAGCCATATTATGTGGCTGTCAGTATGGATAAACCTTTGAGCTGAACGTTAGGAAAGACAAACATGTCTAAGACGGTAGTGTAATCGCCTCTGTTAAAAGACAGCATTGCGGGAGAACGTAAACAGTTCTTGGAGATGTGCCTAGCAACACACTAATTCCATGTCGCTTTGTCTGCATTCGTTCAACTTGAGGACCATCGCGTACGGCAGCGTGATTAAATGTGACACATTGGGTGGTGGTGGTTGGGAGGGGGTGGGGGTGGGGGTTTCCGGGGTCCAATCTACTTTGTGAAAATGTAGAAAATGTTTAAAACACATTTTTCTGTGATTTTGTGCAGTTTGCCAAGAGTGCTGAGTTGTCCAGAAAACGGTAAAAGTTAAAGAATCAAGCAACTCAATGAGTAATGGAAAAGGATGTGGAACAAAAATCAATTTTGCTCATCATAGTCTTGTTTTAAAATGACAGCAGTTTTTCACCCTGAATCTTGACTTTCATTTACATCAACAATAAAAGGCTCTTTTGACTGTTATGATGTGACTTGAAAATGCAACAGGCTGTTTGTGCACGTTTTTTTCTTTCACGTATCTCCTGGCGAAGTGCATGAAAAAAAAACAAAAAAAAAAAACAAGCTATTGGGCCAAATTGCTACCGTGGCTAATTTACACTTTTCAGAGAATCATGATGCACAGCTAAAGCGTTAAGCAGGTGCATTGTTAGCTTGTGAACGGAGTCGCCTGAATTCAGGAAACCTTGGTACGTACATGCTGGGTGTCTTCTTGTAATTCATCATCATCCATATAAAATGTATAAACTGTACGAATCTTCCAGGTGCCAGAAGCTCTAAAAGCTGACTCAGGAAGCAGAATAGTCGTGTGTTTATGCAATGGAGATGAAAAAAAAAGAGAAAAAAAGAAAATCAAACTGTCAGTTATATTAGGGGGATAAATTTTCTTCCTTTGAACATTGGACAGGATATGTCTTCCCCCTCACACTTCTCAATTTTGCCTGTAGCCACACAAAAATCTCGAGGAATGACACATGGTTTTGAAAGATGCCCAAAATTAAATGATGACATTGGCACTCTCATGGAGGTTTTTGTGTGTGTGTGTGTGTGTGTGTGTGAAATGTCAGGCAAATTGAGTTGTTGTTTCTGTAATGGACAAAAATACTGCCCTACAAGTCAAAAAACTGAGGGGGGAGGGAAAGGGCTTTTAAGTTTGTGATTAGCAATTACTAAGCGATCATTCTTTCTGAAATTGAGCGTGGTTGAACCAAGACAGTTTGGCACAAGATAAAACAAATATATAGAAGGGCTGATTTTGGTCATAATTCAGTTTTTAAACTGAATGTGAGGTTTCTGCCCTTTGCCTTTAAAGGGCAGGCAAGGTTAATGTGAAAGCTTCGTACTGGAGCACAAATGATTGTCACAAGAGGGACATTTCACCCTATCTGAGAAAATGAGAAGCAGAGGTCGATTGAGAGGGAACACTAAGTCATCACTCACAGTCAGCTGTGATTAACAGACGAAGGTAACGGGATCTATTTTGGGCTTGAAAAAATTGTCACACCCTCTTAGATGGCACCACCAATATAACCAGAAGGGAGTCAAATTTCTCTTCAAAACCGTTTCAAATTCAACAAGTAGACTTGAGGAAAGGAACATAAAAATGCATTTGAAAAACAAATAATTGAAATATCATCAGTTGGAAAATACTTATGTTTTCCCCATTTTTTCATATAAATAGCGTGACCGCAGAGGGTCAGATGTGTTGTCTCAGAACTTTTTCCATTTCATAAGAGGGTGGATGGTGACTGCTGGTCAAATAATCCTGAAAGCCAGAGAAGACACTTCTCACATGCTAAAGAGTCACACAAACTTTGATCTGCTCCCTCTGTAACTGAACCGACAAGACTGCTTTTTTCTCTCAACCAAACACTGAACATTTTAAATATAAAGTAAAACAGCGATAAAATGAGATAGAAAATTGCAGGTGGAGGGATTATTCTTAAAAGAAATTATTCTTAAGATAGATATTAGGTATTGAATGTTTGAGGTTTTTTTTTTCTTGACTTTGTTATTTCAGCTGTCAGGCAATAACGAGCGAAATGAAATCGTTTGGTTTTGGTTCGAATTCATATAAAACAGTAAGTATGACTATAATAAATCATTTGCTAGTCACTGTGCATGTACTGTGTTTTAACACAGAAATGAAGCAGAGAACTGATTTCACTTTAGCAGTCTTGGACTGAAAAAAAAAAAAAACCCCGAATGTGATGTGGTTAGTGTCTCTCCCAGTAACGGAAAACCTTGAACACTGGCGACGGGAAAATCCCTAAGACTAACAGTGAGCTAGTTAAAAGGGCCACATTGAGCAGTCAGAGAGCTCTATTTCAAAGTGATGTAATACACACACACACACACACACAGACTTAACATAGCTAGATGAAGCCATCCTGGCCATGACCTCTGTGCCTAGAAAAGGCATTTAGCTGAAACTGTCCAACTATAATTTTTTTTTTTCACTGATGTGACTCACACACAGACAGAAAAAGCAATCAGGAAGATAAAAGACACACATAAAAGAAAAAAAAAAAAAAATGTACATAAGAGCCCATGGCTCATTGTCATCCCACTTTATGCTTCTTTGTGTAATGAGAACACTGAATGCAACTGTAGGACACATGGTGATATTCAAAAGGTCATTGCCCTCTGAAATACAGACGGTTTTCGTCCCTTTCAAATTCACTCTCTACAAATTCAGTTCTTTTTTTTTTTACAATCAAATAAACCCCTTTCTTTCAATTATGATTTAGAAAAAGAAAGAGAGAGAGAGACCAGGACAGAAAAAAAGTACACAAGCCTCATTAAAAATATGAAAAAAAAAAGAAGACAAATGCCGTGATGCCTCATGAATGATTGAAAATGATGGGGAAAATGAAGAGAAAGATTATGCATGTCTGCTTAAAATGAAGCCTGCAAAACATATTAACCTGACAGCCCATACACTGAAACACTTTTTAAATTTTTTTTTTTTTTCATGACAATATGCGAGTGATGGTGACTCCATGGCTGGCAGGGTCTGGGAGCTTGTGTAATGTTGGCTAAACCAGACCAGAGTACAGGGGCCTTCCTCCCAGTTTGCCAGCACTGCTAAATGAAACAGATCAAACACAGAGGGTTTTCTGACAGTAATTTAAGTGCCTCTCCTAAACTTTGAAGGGTCTTTTGGACCTCTGTCCCTTCCTCTGGTAAACCCTCATTTGAGGCCTCCCTGTCTCTCTCTCTCTCAGACAGATGGCTGGAGTAGGGGACGTGCCACAGGGTACGCGTCTTTAGGGCGATCGCTCTAGGCCTGGCACTGCTTTTTGGCATGCCCACTCTGAAGCGTGGCGAGGATCCGAGACCGTGGCACCGTGACCCGTCTGAGGTTCGGCTGGCGAGGATTCAGTCGAAAAAGAGACTCTCTCTCTCAACCCGAGCGAGAGAAGAGGTCGGGGAAGGGACCAAAGACCAAGCTCTATGGAGAACCCTGGCAAGAGAGTGTAAAAGGAAAAACTGACCTACATTTTAGCTTCCTGCAGATGGATACTTTTGACCAATTAGAAGGACAGAGACATCACTCCATCAGGGGCAAAAGTGAAGTAACATTCCCATCATGTGTTACGATCAACCTTTTGTGGTCAGTTGTGTCTGGAGGACGCCGTGTAGTTCTGCTGACTTATTTATTTCACCAGCAGGCATCTTTTTTCCCCAGGAAATTTCTACTCTTTCTGACCTATTTTCTGGGAGTGACTCCCCTTGAAGATTCAACTGCCAAGTCTTTAGATGACTAGACTGTCCAATTTGTTAACCACAATACCAGATGTTAGCACGTGCACAAACACGCATCAATATAGAGAGACTGAAGACATGCGAATGATCTATGTGGCTGAAAAGATATTGAATATAAAGCCTTATTTCCAAAAAGGTATTTTTAATGACATGGGTTTTTTTTTTTTGTATGCTCAGGATACCACAGAACATATAACTTATTTTCTGCTTAAGTGCATCATTTGGGCCATGCTTGCATTGTAATACATGTATTAAATTTGTGTTGTAGTATAACTTTTAATGCACTAAATTTTCTCTGGAAATGTTAGTGTTTAATGTCTTGCTCCGAGACAGATACTGGAGAGTGACAATACCCAGGATTCAAAGCCACCATCCTCCAGTCGACAGGTAACAATACCCAGGATTCAAAGCACCATCCTCCAGTCAACGGCTAACAACACCCAGGATTCAAAGCCACCATCCTCCAGACGACAGGTAACAATACCTAGGATTCAAAGCCAACATCCTCCAGTCAATGGGTTTTATCACTTGTTACATCCATCACTTGCAGGAAAGATTGACAGAAACACTTGACAGAAACACAAGTCTATTACGTTAGATAGTTATGTAGACCTTTGCATGGGAAAATTATAAATGTAAAAGAGCAAGTTTGTGATGATGAGAACAATTCTTAAAATAGCAAGAATATTTTAGATCTGTGTAGCAAGAGCATTTTAGTTTGAATGCATGTACATAAGTGGAAATGCTACGTTTAGAAGTGTAATTTTTTAGGAAATTGTAAATGTATTGTAATGTAAGTCTTTTGCCAGTGTTGCTTCAAGCAGTACAGCTTGTTTCATTGTTGTTGTTAAACGGACCTTATGTCTGACAAATAGGATTCAACCATTATGCGGTGTTTAATGTATGTACACGGAAGTGATTGTCAGTTTTTGATTGCTGCTTTTCGTACCTGCTGTATGGCCCCTGTTGAGGAAATGACTTACCTCCCTGGAGCTAGGCGGAAACAGCCTTGTATTCCAAGTTTCGTTTCAACAGTAAACGACTCAGCTTAATCACTGGACTCTTGTTGTGTCATTGTGAGTGCCTGCTGGAGACTGTGAGCAGTTGTATGCCTCATTAATACATGAGATGTAGCATTCAGCTGATAAGAAAGCTAACCGCTGTAGCCAATTTGGGATGAGGCTGGCAAATAGCAAAGAGTAAAGACATGACATTATTTTCAAAGTTTTGTACATTTTTGGTACGTTTATCAACACTGATCTGTTGGTAAATTCATTAATTAACATCTCTAATAAGCTTAGGTGTATCAGACAACAGCAAATTTATATGCTTTTATTTCATATGATCGAGGACATTATAAGAAATGTGATTCATTTCTGGGGTATTTTCTACTATGGTAAAGAAGAACAAATTAATCCACATGAAAATACAGTATACAGGTATAAAACACACTGAATGACAATATAACACTCCTGAAATGTATGGTGTACTTATCAGTTAATTGAATAATTAGATATCACACATCTCTGTAGTATTGTGAAGTACAAATTTGGATCTCTAACACTAAGATGTATTGATATATGGAATATGAAGAGGCACCACTGAAAATGAAATATTCTAACTATATACTGTAAGTTGAGTAAAAAAGTAGTACAGAAAGCCATGAGAACAATTACTTCTACAGTTACAATTACAATGTTCTTTTTTTTAATATAATTTTTCATTTTTGTTTCTACGTCACTCCATTTTTTCACTGGGTACATCCACTGTAATTATTTTTTCTTCCTTTCTGTATTGCTGTCGCATCCCCTGTGCAGAAAATCAGATATTTCTAAACAGGGTCAGAGGTCATGATGTGTTACTATGCTGTCGACATGGCTGCGTTCTGCGTTTTGCTTCTCGACCTCTCGTTGTGTAGCATTGTGAGGCATGAGTCTTATTACGAGAGTCTCAGCGAGTCTTGAATTAGCATGCAGAGAGGACCTGCCCCCTGGGCACTGGGATCTGACAATGCGATCTGACAGCTCACAGGGCCTGATTCCTGTCATTAAATCTCACAGAGAACTACCCACAACACACACACTGTTCAGAACAGAAATCACTCAACCACTGGATCAGAAAAAAATAACCTCCTGCTTTGTTCTTATGGCTTAAGAACAGAAATGTATTTTTGGTGAAAATTCAAGGAACTTGATTTTATCTCAATATTGAAGGGGTTTTTTTTGGTGGTGGTGGTGGTGGTGGTGGTGGTGATGGTGGGGGTAGGGGGGGAGGGTTGAAATGTTTACTTACCTCTTGCAATCCATACAGTAGGTCTATTTAGAGGATGTATTTTGAGTAAACAAGTTAATTAAAACATACAATATCTTGCCTTGGCCAAAAAAATGAATCTTATAGGTTTGACAACATTTTTTCAGTCTTTGAATAGATGGCATTGCTTGCCAAGGTAACGGTACCAGTGAGTTTGTGCAGAATAACAGACATAAAACAGATGCTGACAAACATTAAAATGTCGTGGTACTGACTGAACAAACAGCCTGTCCAAAGCCTTGTAACATCCTCTAAGGATGAATGTGGCCACAGCTTTGCTTAATGCCATCTTCCTCTTTCAGCCAATCATGTTTCCATCCCAATGTACCAAACTCTGTCTCAGCCAATCATGTTTCCATCCCAATGTACCAAACTCTGTTTCAGCCAATCATGTTTTCATCCCAATGTACCAAACTCTGTCTCAGCCAGTTCTTTAGGGCTGTGTATAGAGATACAGACCAATGATAGACCAAGTCTTGATTTTGTAAAAAAAAAAAAAAATTCCAAGAAGTCTGTGGAAGAGTTATTCCGCAAAACAGCTAGTCACCAGCTATTACTGCCGATGGTTTGCAGGGCTTCCACCTAAGGCGTCTACAGAGTTGGCATCTACGACACGTACAAATATTTACCGCTGTCATTGTGCTTTCGATACGGACGCTGTACCTCATTTGCCCTTCTCTTTTTTCCTTTTAAAAACGTGTTATCGCTTTTGCAGAGGATTTTTTTTTTTCCTTAAATGTAAACACAGTGTTACAAAAGTGCCCTTATGGCATGGCGGAAAAACCTGAGGGCCCATTTTGGCACTTAGCCGGGCCGGTTTTATAAATAAGTAATGATGCTGGACGTGTAGTGGTTAGTAGTGGTGGAAGGAGGTTTTTCAGTCTTCAACTCCACCTCTGTTTGCATTTTGCATATTTCATAAGTCTGTGAGGAGGAATAAAAGCTAGTCACACAGGGGCTGGTCTGTCCACTGTCATGGTAACGCTGCTATTAATACTGTCGGCAGAGGCGTCCTCTTAGCCGACAGGATGCCGCGTTGTTGTTTTCTTTTAATTTTTTTTTTTTTCTCTTCCTTTAGTTGACAACAAAATTGAACTGCTGTTGTAACCATTAAAGGCTAGCAAGGACACAACACAGGAGCGAGCGAGAATGAGAGAGAGAGAGAGAGAGAGAGAGAGAGAGAGAGAGAGAGAGAGAGTTGCCTTGAAAATAACACACGCTGCCTCTTTTACAGTGTGCAGGTCACCGCTGCTTTCAATAGCCCGACTGTCTGCCACAGAGATATTGCTCATTTGCCATACGTCTTAATGGAGAGAAATATAACCTAATAATCATATGACATGTCAAAGGAAATTTAGATAACTCTACAGATGCATTGTATGTGAAAAATAACCAGTTAAATTAAATAACTATATAGATGTATGTGCAAAATGACCTATCAAATAAGGTTTTTACTTGGACTTATAAAAATGCTATGAAACAGCCTCTCAAAGCAACCTTGTATCAAGACGCAAGAGTTTTAAGTGCTAATACTTTTCATAGGGGTTGCACATTGCTCCTGTTTTTCCAGTGGGTTGGGTTTGGACAATCTAAGGCTCTGTTCTTCAAAGGTTAGGTCAATTTGGTCCAGCTGTATTGTTTATTATCTCGTTCTCCTGACAACTTAAATGACCTTTAACTGACCGGTGCGTTTCCAGAACATTCTGCCTTATGGTCAATATAATTACTGTAATTGTAAGAAATGCAGTTGACCAAATCTAATTGAGTATATTTTAGCCCACACTTACAATTTGTTTTCATAATTGCATTTTGTGATCTTAAAATCTGATAAAGTTTTATGTTGACAATTACTTAATTTTTGGACGTTTATATGTGAACAGATAAACGGAACATCAAACACGTTCATTCACATTGTATTTGGTTCAGCTCTGCCCAGTTCACACACAGGTCTGCCTTTGTTTTCAGCCCCACAATCAAGTCCAGCTGGTCTTCTTCCAAATATCCAAAGCATTTTCAAGTACAAGAAACAGATAGGAAACCACCATCGTCTAACCCAAGCCTTTTTCTTACGAAATATATTATTATTCTCTTTATAAATAGCAAATAACTGCAAAAGCATGTTCTGTAGGGTGAAAGTGGATGAAAATAAAGTGATACTGGAGTATTTCCTTCGTTGCAATCGATGGTGAGAGCGTGGCATGACTTTGCACAAATATTAACTTTTAGATATAGTTTCCTCCTGTGAACTGCATGTCAAAAGTGCCTCTTCATCATTTTAATCCTTGAGTGGTCATTGCATAAAGCTTTGCCGGAGCGCCACTGTTTCACACGACTCGGAGAGTGCAGATTCACCCTTAATGTGCCAGATGAATCAGAGTCTGGGACTGTGGAGGTTGCAAATGGAGAAACTGTGTTTGAGAAGGAAGGCTCTCTGCCTTCTTCTATGAATAATATAGAGTCACACTGTGTTTTCCAAAAGTCCATATGTGCTAGAGAGAAACAAGGGCCTAAACTTCAGACGATCTGAACTTTAAACCCAGGGTATAGTCCTCTGCTTGAACTGCAGTACATACGTCATATTTCACAGGATGTCTTTCACCTGAAACCACTGAGATTGCATTTAATATGTTAGATTATATTCGGCACTGCTGCTTCCCATATTCTACACACACATTAGACATTAGACTGGTCCAGGCCTATGTCGATCAGTTAGCCACCCAGTTAAATGAATAAGTTCATGATTAATGAATTGTAAATCCAATTAATGAAAGAACAAAAAAAGCATTCTGCTTTCCAGTGTATTCTTCCCCAGGTACAGACTCTCAGTTAGTGCTGTCAGAGTGGAGCTACCTAGTCAAATACTTTACTTTCTCAAACAACAGATATGCAGTCAGTCATTTGATTAAAAAACATCAGTATCATTCATTCGTCTGAACCGACGAGAGGACAAAAGACAAACCCTTGGTTTTATGATTCTGTAGTGAACGATCTCTTATACCCAGCACACACAGGAAACCACTGAGTCTTCAAACTGATGTGTTAATTAATCTTTTGGTCATTAATTCACCCTAATGGTCACAGGACCTCCTCTGTCTCTCTCTCTCCCTCCCTCTTCTCTCTCTCTCTCTCTATCCCTCTCTCTCTCTCTCTCTCTCTCTCTCTCTCTTTCTCTCTCAGTATTCATTCCCTGACCCCTGCCTGCCCTGTAGCTGTTCAGTAATGTCTTCCTGTCTCTGTGTTGTGGTAAAGGATATTACCAGATAATCTTCCCTTTAAAGGTTACTGTGGATCCAAGAGCTATTATTTAAATGCTCATCGTGTGGCATTTGCAGACACTGGCCTGTAATTACTGCCTCGTACGACTCAGTTCGTTTTCCCATTTGAATAATTGTACAGTGAACCAGTGTTGTATCTCTTATGCCACAGTGATAGGAGAGCTGCAGCGTAATTTCAGGACCAGAGAGTGAAGTGAGGCATGCCTGGAAGTCAGTGTTACATATTGTCTGTGTGAAACCCTTTTGCCATTAGAACCGAGCCAAAATTTGCAGCAAGTTGGGACTTTCTTGGTTCCTTCCAGGCTTTGTCAACAGTTTGGATTTAGAGCAGTTATTTCCGCCAGTGTGGAATAATGGTCTTCACTTCAACAGTGTTTTGACCTTCAGCCTACGTAAAATCATTTTGAAATGTGCTGTTGACGTTCAATTGACTTGCCAAAGCTATGAAAATGCTATGCAACATCAGCAACTAAGCAATAAATTTTAGTCCATTTAGGGCAGATTAACAGCGTTTGGAGATGAAATGTATTTTTCAGAATGAAAACATAATATTCCTCTCAATGCTCCGGCAATTTCTACAGGCCTCAGGCTGTCCCTGCGGATTTTTGCTTATTGTTTGATATGGATGTTGAAACCCCGAGCTGTACTCTTATATGTACAGTAACTCTAAAACAGATGACAATGTGGTACTCTAGAAAGATCTTGTGTCCTTTTGCCTCGACCACTGTAGTCAGGGTGAAATTCACCAACCATAATTATAATACCATAATAAGAGCGTATTATAAAATGAAACTCATACATTCCCTTTCAATTAGGAGACGGAGCAAGAAGGATTAAACCTGACACCATCTTTAGCGGGACAAATATTTATACTACTCGATTTAATATTTCCATATGCTGGATTGGGGAAACCGAAGACCTACTGACTGCTGAATGGTGAGTTTCTGTCAAATATTTCTTTAGCAATCATAATTAGGCATTGCATAGAATTTTTGGACAAGCCTTTTCCATGATATTTAAGTTAAAGTCGATAGAATTTCGACGCTAGCTGGAAAGGTCAGGCCACACATGCTTAGTTCTCGTGGTCTCTCGAATAGCAACTTCTTTTTGAACTTCCTGCCCTTCAAATTACACCACTCATTTCTCACTTTAAAGTTTCTTTTTCTCTATCTTTTTTCCTTTCTGTTTCGTGATGTCCTTCCAATATCCAGAACTTTACTGACAATTTGCCACGCAAATAAATGGATTGATCCATTCAGCGTAGGGTATTTTTTCTTTTCTTCTCCCCCCCCCCCCCCCCCCCCCCGCCCTTAATCCTACCATAAGCTTAACATGGAACATCCAAGCCTAGCTGCTAGTGGTCTTTGGGGCTGAATTTATGCCCTCGGGCAGAGATTTTGCCGAGGGGAAAAAAACTTACTGACCCCCCAATCAGCTTAAATGTGAACCAAGGGCACGGCAAGTTAGGGCCTTCTGTTGTTGAGTGCTGTAACAGATACGGTGGGGGGAGGAGGGGGTGGCAGGGGGGGGGGGGACAGAGGTCCTCAATGGCGCGTGGCAATTGATTCCAGATCAGTAGGGAGCAGCCTGTGTAGAGCCCCCCCCCCTTTTTTTTTTTTTGCCCTTGTGCCCAAAGCCCCATGCCTCCCATGGACGCTAGCATCACGGAGTGTCAGCGACAGGCTGGATCTGCAGGGATCTCCTACATCTTCAGCTTCATCGTGGCCAACACGTTATAGCTCCCTGACACACGCCTAATTAAATGCAATTAGATAAATCCCCTGGACTCCGACATAATCTTCTGGATTGCCCAAGTGGAGGGAGAGAGAGAGAGAGAGAGAGAGAGAGAGAGAAGGAAGGAAGGAGGGAGAGGGAAGAAAGAAAAGAGAAGAAAAGAAAAGCCCTTGGCGCTGGTCGTAGCAGCACGTCCCTGCAGAACAAAGAGAGGCCAGAGCGTCTAATGTATCAAACACATGGATTAGCGGTTTAGCCCGGGAGCCGTGGATGTGGAGCGCTGTGGCTTCGTGTTTTCCTCGGGACCCCCAAAAACTTGCCCCCCCCCCCCCCTTCAAAACCAGAGCCTTGTGGGAAGCCCTCCCAAAAATCCGTCTCCTTCACGTGTAAATTGACAACTCTATAACGATAAGTAAATATATAATAACCTTGTCCGTGAGAATTTATTTTGCTTGAATAAGACAGGTGCCCCGGAGTAGTTTTCCACATTTGTGGAAGCGAAGTGAGGCCCCCGTATTAAAAAAACAGACATGCAATTTGACCACAGCCAGTTTCACTTCAGGGATCTTACTTTCTCTCCTTGTTATAACTGCTTAAGAAACTTGACAGACAGGACTGCCGGTTGGGTGGACGGAGCCTGGTTTTGAAAAATTATGCTTGACCAATCTGCATCCTTTTCAGCTGAACGTTGTAGGAGCAGGAAATAGTCCCACCTGAATGGCAGTATGTAACTTTTTTTTTTTTTTTTGAATCGATAGAAAAAGGAGCAAAGTGAAAAGAAGGCATCTGTCATCTGTCTCTCTCAGCACACATGGCTCTTCTCTGAATAATCTGAAATATAATGTTACAAAGCTGGCGGTATTTTCATACAGAGGAAAGATAATCTTACACTTGAACTTCCAATATTGAGTCGTTTGCACAGGCGCACTTAGGCAATGAATTATTCACGCGTATTCAAGCTTCACTCCGGCCCCAGAAGGAAGTGCTCTCTCTCTCTCTCTCTCTCTATCCTTACATGTGTGTGTGTGTGTGTGTGTGAGAGAGAGAGAGAGAGAGAGAGAGAGAGAGAGAGAGAGACAGTCTCAGGATATCGGCAGCTAATTCATTATTCAACAGGCTGAAGCGCTTGCTGCCGGACCAGGAGCCTCTTCAGGGCCTCTTCTGATTTCCTTCCCACCCTCTTACCCCTACTGCTGCCTGCACATGTTTATATATGTGTGTATGTGTGTGTCTCTCTCTCTCATCACATCACATGACTTCCACTCGCAGATGTCTGTATCACTCTCAATTCTTCACAAATGCGAGTCAAGTCTTTGCAGGCCACATCTGTAAGGAACGCATCAAAGTGCCTCATTGTCTTTGTGATGTCATTGTGATGTCATCATAATCATCATCTGCCACCATCCAATCAACGGCTTTTTATTTGTTACTGTTGTGCGTTTTGTATATCATCTTATACCTCATTATCATCTTTGTCATGCAAAGCAACAAGACTTTCCCTTTTTATGGCTTTTCAGTTTCACATCTGCAGAGCATTAGCCTCTATTCTAGATCTTTCTGGATCTCCTGCTCTGGATCTATCCTTTGTCTGGACCTGTTGTTCCAGACACTACAGGGTCTGGAAGAATAGCTCCAGCAACCTAAGGCCCTTCACTTTAATTCACCCATAAGTGACCGGAGGAGAAGACCTGGTTAAGGTAGCGCTGGTTTGTGCTGTGTAATAAAGTACTTTTCTCTGGTCTCTCCTGCAGGTTTTTGTGCCGTTGCACCTTTTTTCGACGATCTTGGACACAGTGTCTGTGTGACTAGGGGCCGTGGTCCTCTGAGATGTAACTGAATTCTGACAGAGGCATTCATCAGAAGCCTCTTCCTGCCGGATCATCTGCAGGGCTATGGATCTGCGTCTCTGGCCCACAGCCAACCCAGTGACTCACTCAGTTTCATGCGGTTAGGAGGAACTGAGCACAGGAGGAGGAGGAGGAGGAGGAGGAAGAGGAGGAGGAGGAGGAGGAGGAGGAAGAGGAGGAAGAGGAGGAGGGCCAGGTGATCCCTGGAGAACAGGAGGTGATGCAATACTGTCCATAGGCCCAGGCACTCCATGGTGGAAAGCTACTTATGAATGTGAGCTGTTTCTCACAACAGGCTGAGCGTTGGATTGTCTTCTGTGTTGAAATAAGGAGAGAGATTTTTACATGGATTAAAGCTGACACTCATGTAAAACCAGGTGGCTATAATCACAATAAGCTCGTTTTTTGTTTAAAAAAAAAAAAGACGAAGTAGAAGAAGAAGAAAACTAATCGGTACAATTCCATAATATATCAGCAATTTTAATAAAATGACCAGAAAATGTGAAAAGCTGCCTGGAAAATGGCTGAACACAAACTGACCTAACTCCTCTCTGTGGCTAAGGTCAGTGAGAAACAAGAAACAGTGAAGGTTAAAACGTGACACGATATGGTATGTGGACATGTTTAATGTTGTTTAGCATCAAGTGAGTCAATCAAAAACAGGTCAGAAATCAGCAAGTAGGAGTCCCACGAGGGTGGGGTTTGGTGGCCCATTCTAGGTCATCTGCTCCCTCATGTCTCTCCAAGTTTTCAGCTGAGAGCTACTGGGCAGTGAACCCAGAGAAAACTGCCCAATTTCACAGCCTGTCTGGGAGTCTGTGCAGAGCTAGTAAAGTGTGTGTGTGTTTTCGTGTGTGTGTTGTTCATGTGTGTGTGTGTGTGTGGTTTTCCAGATGTTACTCAGGGACGGAGAGGATGTGTGTTCTGCCCAGGTGAGAGATCGCAGACCCCCTTCCACTCAGTCCTCCGATTCATACATGCCTCATTTACAACACACGCCACAGTGGACATCTGTTCTCTCTCTCTCTCTCTCTCTCTCTCTCTCTCTCTCTCTTTTCACCTACACTCTTCTCTCTTTTCATCCAGTCTCAGAGCTCTTGTCATAAGTTGTTCCTGTTCCAGCTTTGTCTGCGTGAGGCTGTACTGGTGCAGAACTGTTGCAGTGATGTCACCATGTGTGGGACACTGGGGAACTGGGGATATTTGTTAACTGTTATGCAAAAGCTTTTCATTTGTGCACATTTGTCCTCTTAATCACTGTACAAATGATACTTCTGATAATATGAAAATCATACAATTATATGGAAAAATGATTTATACTAATATGTAAATAAATGAATGCATTTAAAATAAATCTATCAGATGCTACCAAGCAAACAATGTATGTACATATATTATATGTCATAACACATATTATATGTCATGTTCGTTTATTCAGAGTTCATTTATTCAAAAAGGATTTTTTACATTGTTCTCACTTAGATAAATATATGAACGTGCAAACAGCTGCAATTCCAACATTTTGTAACAACTGTACAAGTGTGTGAAATGGGACACTCAAAGGCATTCACGTGTGTGTGTGTGTGTGTGTATGTGTGTGTGTGTGTGTGTGTGTGTGTGTGTATGTGTGTGTGTATGTGTGTGTGTAGAAGAGAGAGAGAGAGACAGGGAGACTTTGGGTGCTGTTGCTGAAGAAGCAGTGTTTTAGAATTTGACCTCAGGGTGTGTTTAATTAGGATCTTCACACATTCCTGCTCGACTTGTGTAGACACACACTGACATCAGCTTTCCAAGGTGTGTCAAAGGAACAGCAGCAGAGTGTGTGCACGCATACGTTCTCTCTGTCTCTCTCTTTCTCTCTCTCTCTCACACACACACACACACACACACTTACTTTTCAAATGCACTTATAAGCTTCATGGAAAACAGAGACAAGAGAGCAGACAAACTTTTCAGACCACAAAAGATCAGTGACAATCGAAGGAACATTTTAGTGAGTTTGACTGAGCATAAGGTCTGCGTTTTCCTCCTCAGACATGTATTTCACATATTTGTATATATTTTTATAATCCATTTCTCAGACAGATTTTTGTTTTTAAAGCCCAACGGTATGAAGAAATGCTGGTGTGACACTTAATATAAAACCAGAACTTGCTAAAACCCTTTAAATTCTATGCAGGTATTCATGATAAAATTAGCGATGCATGATTAGGCTTCTGATTTTTCCGTAACATATGATGAAATGTGAAATGTATGATGCTTGGCCTTGGTATTTGTGTCAACAGCCGGTCTGATTGTAGAGAATTGCATCAGACAGCCCCTTTAGGCCTGGCAGGGCACAGATTAGGACTGATGTGAGGCAGTTGTGCCCAGAGAGAGTGAGGTGTGTTAGGCAGAAACAAACACCATTACCCCCTGATTGGCCTCTTTGTCTTACTGTGGCAGACATGAGGAGAAATGCCAGTTATTTATACACAGGTGAAGTATAGGCTGTTTGATGGAGGGTGGAATGGAGGTGCGTACCCTGAGGTGAACACACGCACGGCACACATACACGCTCACTGACACTGACACACGATCACGCACACACACTTTTAAATTCACAGGAAGACACACACACACACACACACACACACACACACACACACATAAGCATGCTCATAGACAGAGAGATGCGTACACACACAATCACATATGCATACGTGCGCACACACACAAATACACACACACACACACAGAAGACAGCCCTCCCAGTCTGTCTGTGATAGGGTGGCAGAATTTATGGCATAGCAGTTGCAGTGGCCTAGATCGTCCGGGAGCATTCATCACACAGCTCCTCTGAAGGAAAGCTGTGGTCACCAGCCGTCACTCAGACCTGCTCCCACTGCAACGCCAGGACACAGATAAAACAAACAACCCCAGACAGGCAACGCTGTGTCACTACACAGACACCTCTCTCTGCCCCCCCCCCCCCCCCCCCCACTTCAATCCTTGGCATTTTATTGGCGTGGATGTCTATGATACTTTACTGACAAAGTAACAAGAGCAGTGAGAAAAGGACAAGAAGTGACGAATACTCTCTCT
The DNA here is from genome assembly GCF_902362185.1 of Chanos chanos. NCBI lineage: Eukaryota > Metazoa > Chordata > Actinopteri > Gonorynchiformes > Chanidae > Chanos > Chanos chanos. Next base: position 48,422,238 of record NC_044495.1, read on the forward strand.
TTCTCTGTCTGAGAGAGAACAGTGTTTGGGATTGGTTAAGTACAGTGCTGGTTTGGTGGAGACAGAGGGGGTCAGGAGGGACTGGATGTGAGATTTCAGACCTCTTAAGAGTAAGACTGAGGCCAAGAGTGCTCTGAGGAAGTGGCCTCTACATTAATCTTATTCATTTCAGCAGAGTTAGCACTTTTCCTACTCTAACTCTCGCTTCTTAACACACACACACACACACACACACACACCCATACATTTGGAGCTGTCTGCACCTGACCTGACTTGGCCCTTGCCCTGAGACTAATCCTTTAATCTCAAACTAAAGCCTAAAACATCAATTACTACTGATGGGTCAAAGAGTGATGTTGTGATTGAGATATTCTCTGTCTCTCTCTCACTCTGAAAAAACACACACACACACACACACTCACGCATGCACACGCGCACACACACACATACACACATGCGTGCATGCACACACACAAACACACACACACACACACACACACACGCACACACACACGCGTGCGCACGCGCGCGCACACACACACACACCTTACACATGTGTGCACACAAAGAGTTTCGCAGGTGCAGCAAATGTTTTGCTGAGCTAGTGTGCAACTGAGCAGAAGGGATGGAGAGTATTACATGCTCGTCAGTTACCCTCTGCGAGTAGCATCTTTTTAATCTAGCTCTTTAATCTACGTTTGATCTGCATCATAGATGAGAAATAAGTGTGAAACGTCCATTTTCCAAATGTTGTTTCCAAATCCTGTTTCATTTAATCCAGGATTAAAATGCTTATGTTGAGTAGCTTGAGATATTTAGAAAAGTAACAATTTTTTCTCAACAATTTTTGACTCCAAAACTCTAACTCAGCCTAAACATCAGTCAGACAATAACTTGGGGTCCACAAGTTAAACTGAACTATGCACAATGAGCGCACGCCACATTAACAGGAGTAATAAGAGAGGAGACCAGTTGATGGCTGAAGAGGTTCACTCCGCTACTCCCATATTCTCCCTGTCATGCTAAACTTCTCCGCCCTGTTGCTACTGACAGCAGCAATGTGTGTTGGGGTTGAAGTTACAAAGCACAGGGTTGGATCCACTCTGGTTCTTCTGCCCCCGGCCAAAGCAAACCAACACACCTCTAGGACTTTCATTGCCCTGACTATGTATGGACCAGCCAGTGGCCTCTCGGGCTTTAAACCAGCAGGTTTTCCCACTCACTTGTATTTGGCCACATGAGCCCTTTAGGAGTTTTACCGTTGTTCACTCGACGTCTTGCGTAACCATCAGTAGCGTGACTGTTACCATTATGCTAGTGCTGACTTGACATTTAAACCCAAAAACAAAACTTTAGCCTGGGCCAAAAACACCAGGCCCGTCTCACCTGAAAAAGGGCTTATTTGTTAAAAACACAGGCTGGATGTGACCCACACTCAGTTTCAGTTTGGACAGGTTGTATTTAGTAATATGGCCAGTAATGTGGCCCTACTCTTCGTTTCTCAGAAAGGGACTTGTATGTGGAACAAATCAGGCAGATGCTGTTATACATGAATGAAAGGGATCCACTGTGGTCTTAAGACAATCACAGGCAGTGAGTCTAATTATGACTGTGTTGTGTCATGTATTGCGTGTCTACTAATGTGCTTTTGCCGCAGGGAAAGAAGATGCCAGTGTTTTTTTTATAATCATATTATCAAGCAGCGTGCATTTATCACAACAAGGCAACAAACCTCCTTACAAGATCTTCTAAATGACCTCTCTTTTTTCAGACATATTTTCATCCGCGGAGGCACAGATGGGACGTTAAATTAGTGAATAATTAATATTTCTTTTATTTTTTTTTCTCCTCAGGAAAAGAGAGACTTTATTGGGTTGTGTCCTCAGCCACGCGGAGCCCTGTAAGACACTCCTAATCACGGAGAGAGGAGAGGAAAGGGGAGGAGAAGGACAAAAAAGAGAGAGAGAAAGAAAGGAAGTGAAAAAGCCAGAAGGAAGGAGAGGAAAGGACAAGACAAGTAAGGAGAGAACAGATCTGGAGAGGAGAGGAGAGAAGAGAAGAGAAGAGAAGGGGAAGAAGTGAGGAGAGGGCAAAGGAGCAAAGATAATATTGACTGCATATGACACTGTGAAAACTCTCCTGAAGCAACACACACACACAAACACACACACACACACACACATAAATGACAGCAGAAAGTCAACTCATGACAGCAGTCGTGCAACACTGGGTACTATGGCAGCAATGCCAGCACTGTGGAGTATGTAATTTAGTAAAACACAGAGGACACATAATGTCCATACAAATTCTGCTTTCATGTACACAGAAGCGATACAAAACATTACAAATCATTTCGTTAAAGTAGTCTACACTGTCCAGTAAAAGTCCAAATTCTTTTGGAACTGACCCTTTTAAGAACTTTTTCTGTTCTCTCAGACTGATGTTAAGCGTGTCAGTCGACAGCTGCTTTGTTAGCACAAGCAAAAGCATTCTTTGCTAATGACGTAAAATGCTAACAGAAGATACAAAGTCTAATGCATGAAATCCAATCATCAAAACAAGACACTTCACTGAGGTAAATTTTGCCTTTGAATGTCACACTCAACTCTGCTCTGGCATCCACTCATTCAATATCACTCTTTCACTCCTTCCCGCCAATTTCAGCATTAAAACCCATTTTGCTATTTACAGAGCAGAGAACTGAGCCAGCATCACCACAGGCATGGGAAAACAGGTCCATTCCAATAAAGTTTCCTCCTATATCAGGAATACAGAGAATTTGTGTGAGTGTGCATATGTGTGTGTGTTTGAGGGAGAGAGAGAGAGCTAGTGAGAGTATGTGTGTGTGTGTGTATTGGTATCCTTCAGGGGACAGGTAAGTCCCGTTTAAGATAGGTTAATCTGACAAAAGTGCCTTGTGGGGACCGAAATGCTAGTCCCCACTAGGAGAACAATGTTTTTCTAAATGATATTGTTGTTACTGATAAAACAAAAAGTGTCAAAACATTTCTTTGGTTAGGGTTAGGGTTAGGGGGTTAGGGATAGGTTAGTATTCTTCAGGTTAGGTTAGTATTCTACAGAATAATGGGAGTCAATGGTAAGTTCCCACTAGGATATGAGTACAAACTTGTGTGTGTGTGTGTCTGCATGTGTGTGTGTGTGTCTGTTTGAAAAGGGAGAGAGAGGGAGGGAGAGAGAGAGAGCGAGAGAGAAAGAGGAAGAGAGAGAGAGAGAGAGAGAGAGAGAGAGAAAGAGTGTGTGTGTGACAGCCCTCTCCTCTCCCTGCCTTGACACTGAGCTGCTGTAGAGGAGCCATAAGGTAGCCTTGCCCACGCAGGCAGGCAGGCAGGCACATGGGCACGTGGGCTTTGCCTTTCTGGATCTCTCTCTCTCTCTCTCTCACACCCTGCGGTGTACTGCCAGCAGAGAGAGATACAGGGATCTGGGAGGCTAACGGGTGATTCAGACACTGCGGTGGGTGGCAGCAGTGTCGGTGGGCGGGCGCACGAATAGACTGCCATCTCCCGAAAGTAAGTGTCAGAGCACAGGCCTGTTACACAGCTCAGACATGTCAGGACTTCCCATCAGCACTTCCTCAACAGGTTTGACTGACCAAGGCTTCTTGCTGTCTTTTTCATATACCCAACTGACATACCAGCTTACATAAAAAAAAACAAAACAAAAAAAACCTAATAGATGCAGTTATAAAAACTGAGGCAGACGTTTATGTGTATCTGTTTTCCATGTTCCAAAGCTTTTTTTGGCTGCAATTTAGATAAATACAATATAATTCATGAGAATCTCATTTGATGAGATTTGTTTTCATTTGATGAAAGCAGTGCTCTTAATTGAAAACGTACCCATTTTTGGACAGTGATTATTTTCTATCTTCAAGTGGAGTTTTTTGTAACTGGCATTGACAATGGAGAGTACAGAGTACATTCTCAGAGTACAGAAAGAGCCAGATGCCCAAAGAAAATAAGGCAACAAAATTCTAACTGCATAATATAACTAATTAAAATACGATCATCTCATTTTATTGGCGTGTTACTTATGTATCGCCTGCAACATTACATTTATTTAATCTCAGAAATATCAAAATGTACTGCCGTAGATGGATAGTCAGTGAGAGTCACCCACACTCTGTGTCTGTTATAGTCGCCGGTGAAGTCCCCATCTTGACGCGTTGGCAAAGACACAATTAGATCTGGCCTGATGTTACGTCTGCTAACCTTTAGCCATAATTGGGCTCGTTTCTACAGCTAAAATCATCTCAGATAGTTCAGGTTCTGCTGTCATTGCAGACAATCGTAAATGTAGCTTTCACTTATGGAAAGGCCTCCACGATTACAGATACAAATGGGGGAAAGTAACTCTGCATGAGAAGGAGAAAAAAGAATCTTTGAACGTGATAATCTCAGAATAATTTGACTGCCCTTAAAGAAGAGTGATTTACTGGCGTTTTAAAGAGGATTGTCTGTAAAATACCTGACAAAACCTTTGAAAATCTTCCCCCAACTTTTCAGGTTACTTACGTAACTGACGTACGTAACTGTGTTTGTCGAATGTTTAATTATCTAAATATATTCTAACATCCGATGCCAGATAATGATACTAAATGATACTGAATATTTGTGGTTGTTTTAGGATAGCCATAGGCACACTGACAGTGTTATGACTCAAATGTCATTTTTTAAGGCTCAATGTAATGTGGCCGTCTGGTGTCGTCCTATCACGTATCAGTGAGTCATTCTGTTTCTGGAGGTCATGAACCCCTCACGTAGCAGCTCTCGGTAAACACTATGCAGCAGATCACAGGTAATGAGTCTAATTATCATACTCTAAAGAACAGAAAGGTTGATTGAGCTGAAATCCTGAAATGAATACAGTTTTTGTGTGTTTTACGTATCTTCACGCACTACTGAATTATAATTATTATCATTATAAGTCCAGCATGTGATGTCAGCATTTACAACGGTATGTATGGGACTGCATGAAAACCAGACAAACCCTTAGTTCCACTCCATTTGCTTAAGAGGTTTCTGGAGGCAAACTGTGGAACTTTCTGTCCTGATTCAATCCGTTCCCGATACCTAGAACATTTTTTCATTGCAGTGACATTAGCATCTCAGCTAGGCCAATGTTAGCGTCACAATAACTGATCTGTTTTAACAGATGTTACATTCCAGCTGATGAGATGATTCTGGCAGATTGTTATGGTAAAGTATTGTTTATAAATACCTGTACAGATTGCTAATCAAACCACAGGAAACATAATTTTTTTCTTTTTTTCGTCTGTGTATGTGTACAAATATGAAGTGCACAGCCGAAACTGAATGTTTTTTTTTCTTTTTCTGTTTATGAATATATTATTTAAGCTTCATTAAGGTACTCAAACAGACATACATATTTCTGCTATTATTACACACTGTAATTACCTTATATATGAATTGTAGCTGTGGAATGAATCATGATTAGACTAAAAGAGATGGCGGAGAACAGTAACACACTGAATGGCATATGGTTCAGTGCACCAGCAATGGGCCATTAAAGGTGAATTAAAAGTTACTGCAAACAAAAAATCTAATATTATATGAGATGTGCCATTCACATTTAAAGAACCATGAAAATCTGGCTTTGGGATTCCCACCCACAAAAGGACTATTTGTCTGAAAAGTCAAAGCTTGAATCAATGTGCTTAAGTTATCCTGAGTGCTCAGAGCCTTCATCTGTTCTTTCACACCCAGTTCATGTTACCTGCGAGAATTATGGGCATTTCTGATTATGGCTATTCTGGGTATACCTATGGAAGTTAAGGCTAATTTACCAACCAGAAATATATCTTCTGTTTTGCTCACTTGGGATTGTTTGGTTATGCAGGAGTCATCTCTAACAGAAACACCATCAGCAGTGAGCTTCAATGCACCAGCAAGCCAGTCTCAAAACAGGTTCAAGTCAACTTCAAGTTTCAGGTAAACTGGAATAACGATGTACCTTAGCAAGTTTTCAGTGTACAAGTTTTGAGATGCTCCATGTACAATCTGTTTGTCAGCTGAATTTGGTTAGAATTTCAACATGTTTGTGTCAGACCATATGGTATTTTCCATAAATTAGTGCTGTATTGATGCATTGATCTTTAGTCTGCTGGCGACAAGCTGTTGCCTGGTGCACTGAAAACATCTTAGCTTTTTGCAAAATCATGATTGTCAACATGTATGTTATGCTCACATCCGTAAAGACGACAAAATATAACCTTCTGTCCCTATCATCTTCAAACTTCCCTAGAAATACTTTCTCTGCCCTGTGGAGTCCATCCAAAGAAGAAGAAGGAGAGAAAAAATCCTAGCAAGCCAGAAATAAACATTCATATATTTTTATATCTAGACAGACTGAAGTTAATAAATTGCTAATCGCTAAGTAAAATGGTTTATTTCCACTTTTACTTATTTGGGGCAATCTCTATACATTTCCATCTGATTTTTTTTTCCCTTTAATATCTTAAAATACTGAAAAATCAGATGTGTCACTTTGCCCAGTGTGAACTCATTGTTTAAGTGGCACTTTTGACCTTTTCTAGAGAACTGAGAGAGTTGAAAGTGTGGCATGGGAAAATACCGTCCCACTGAGCACATAGCTGAGAGCTCTACCTCTGAGAACGACCTTTTGACCCATACGAGTTCATGAAAAAAAAAAAAAAAAAGGAAAACATTTTTGGGTCGCCGGGAAAATGGGCGCTCCGCTGTGAGAATATGTGCAAAAATAAACAGAGGAATGTTTTTTGGCCCGCTACACCCTAAGGACCGGAGGCCCGAGCCTGCTACTGGTCCAAAAAAACCAGAGACTGGTGAAGGGAAATGCCAACACTCAGCCCAGTTACTGTTCGTCTAAAAAAAAAAAAAAGTCCCCGTTTGGATCTAACTTAATCTGCATGTGACGTAGCATGACTCTAAACAGATTGATTCGTGTTCCTGAGTTACCCCTGTCTCTTTTCCGCCTCTTAATAAGCTGTGTTCTTGGTGAACCATACACTCAGGGGACTGGCTGTTAAATATGTCCGCAATTTGCCTCCAGGGATTTCTTTTTCTCGTGGTGTATTAAATTCTTAAGATTTTAATCAATCTCACTGTAGTCCTGGTGACTGTGAGCAATCCATATTATTATTCCGCCTCAACATTTTGAGTTTCATTAAATCACATAAACTTTCAACTTAGATTAACTGGTGTGTACTGCTATTTTTGTGTGTGTGTGTGTGTGTGTGTGAGAGAGAGAGAGAGAGCTTGTTATTGTTTAAGGGAGTTATTTAAAGAGGTCCACAAACTCATAAAACGCAGTGATTTACGTATTTTATCAAAAATCATAGCTAAAATGATTGCATATTTGTCTTCGTAGGGTAAAATGTATTGTTGTTGTCATAATCCTTATGACCGACAGCTGTTTGTCTGTTGTTAACGACAGCATACCTTATGCTTAAACACAGTGGTAGCAGTTCTTGTTTCTCTCAAAATTATTCTGCTTGATATTCCATATAAACCAGTCAGAGAACTGTACACTCAGGGTGATGAGCATGGCTTTGATCACTGTACTTAGACATTGTTCTCCACATCAATATCTAATTAATGAATCTGAAAGTATAAATTGTAGTGACCTAGCATATTTCTGCTTGAGAGTGATGATACTGCAATGCTAATCAGCATCGGTCTGACTCACAGCTGTATCTGTGTGCAGGCTTTTTTAAAAGCCCTGCGGCCGCATATGTAAACCGATCGTCTGACGTTTTCGTAAACGGATTAAAATATCTCATAAAACATAGCGCCCGTTGTCAGAGCAAAGATTCCGAAGACGAATCCTGGAGAAAATAAATGAAAAGAGAAACGTCTTCCGCCCCACGTCCTCTTAAACGAACTCGGAACATCTCCTTATGCCCACGTTCACACTCGTACGAGCATCGGTGCGTCTCCCGAGAGTAAAATGTGAATGTGTTATTAGTGTGAGAGAGGAGTGAGATGTAGGTATTATCTGCTGGGAGGTGGTCGGCGGGGGAGCGAAAGGTTTGGGGAAATGTGTGTGTCAGAGCCTGCCGACAGACAAAAGGAGCCTGTCCCGGCCCCGTCGAGCGCAGCCAGGAAAAGAACTGCACCCCTTGTCATTTAGGTGTCCGCCCAAGCAGGCAGAGAAAGAGGCCCAGACAGCCACGCACCTGACAGAAACCACAGGGAGGAATGCAAGGGAGCATCATCTTCTCTCTCTCTCTCTCTCTCTCTCTCTCTCTCCCTCTCCTTCTCCAGCACGCGTGCCATGGTTTCTGGAGCGGCCGTGGTTACAGCTATCATCAGCTCTGTCGTTGAGATCTATAATCTGGGTTTCTCAGCCTGACAGGCCCTGGGTCCTCCTCCTTGTGTTTGTTTCACTTTACATAGGGCCAGACTTTTCGGATGGTATTTACCGGATCAGATGAATCGAACCGTGAAACAAAACAAAAGCCTTCAAGCTAACGAGTAACCAATTCATCGCCTCACCACAGAAGTCTGTATGTCGTAACAGTCTTCTGGGGTCCTCTGTATGTCGTGTTTGTCCTGTTTTTTTTTTTTCCCCTGTGCTTTAGAAGGTGTCTAATTGTATGTAGAAATGTGCTACAGTATTTGAATTATAGTGTCTCCCAGTGTAATATTATACATTACAATGATGACAATGGTTAAAGACCTCAGCCTCTCCATTCCTCTTCTCCCTCATCAGCTGCAGCAGAGCTGTGCCCTCGGTAAACCTGTCGTCCTTGGAGATTTGAGTAGCCTAAACAGCTGGGCTTGGTACTCAGGTATGTTTTCTTTTTTTCCTTTTCCTTTTTTTTTTTTTTGTAGACGCAGCAGAGAATTCAAGAGACTTTCCATTCTTCTCTCTCTTTCTCTCTCTCTCTCTCTCTCTCTCTCTCTCTCTCTGTCTCTCTGTTGCAAAGAATACAAAAAAAGATCTCCCTCAAGTAGAAGTACCAGTACTTCACAGAAACTCAATCTAAGGTGAACAAGTATTCATCCAGGAAATGAGAGCAATGGAATACTTTGTCACTGAGGTACTCAGGTAAAAAGAAAAAAAAATCATACGTATCTTTTCCCCCGCTAGTTGTTTATTCCACTGTAAAAACGCAGAAAATGTCTGTTTGTAGGCATTTACCCAAACGCATAATGTTAAGTTGTTAATTTGGACACTCTCATTAACATTTGACATAAACTTACAATTCAGACAGAAAGTAGGTCTGCTGTTTGCTTGGGGCCGCATTGTTTTCCTTATTTTCAAATTTGTGTTCTGTACAGAAGTCCTGACTTCCCTCTCACCAGAGCTGAATTGCAGTGGAGGAAGACACACAGGCCACAGTGGCATCAGCAATAGGCTACAGGGCATTGCTTTCTTGTATGTCACTGGACCAACTGTCATCTCTTCACACATGAACAATATTAGCATAAACATTTTGATTGGCCACTGCTTGAGACTGTCATAATCACAGTAGGCACAACCAATCATGAGTGGAAAGTGATGAGGAGTCATGCTTACTGTGTTATTGATTCTTCAACCATATTTGGAGGAATTTGTTTTCCTTTTCTGAATATTTTCTTGCAAAGGGAAACTTCATTTTTATTGAAGTACATTACCGAAGAAAGAAATTAGTATTTTTTTTTTCTAATTTATATTTCGTCATTGTTCTGCTGCATTTTTGTTGTTTTGTTGTTGTCTACTTACTACTTTCTAGCACTCACTACTGCTGTTTGGCCATATCTCTCTCTTCATCCAATCACTGTCAAACCTTTTTCCCTTTAACCAATCAATTGTAGTCACAACCTTCTTTTAGACCAATAGAAAAGGCTGGTGCCATGGGTATGCAGGGATTAGAATTGACAGGTGAATGAAAACTTTATAATTAACTGTACATACATGTTTTTTGTTTGCTTTATTTTTTAAAAGTTGCAGCTATGGTCTGTCAAAATGGATGTCTAAAAATGGCTCTAAATTCACCACAATGGCTTACTGCGGTGAATATACATCTTACTTCTTCTGCTGAAACGTGTCTAAAAACGATTTCAGGCTGGATGGAAAATGTCAGCAAGATTTAGTCTGTCAAGGGCTGTTACCCCCCCCCCCCCCCCCCCCCCCATGCCCACGCTAGCTCATCGACTCTCACTCCACACTGCTGTGTGCTTGGACCACAGCCAGTGACACACTGCATACCTGACAGTTATTCCGGTGCCATCTATGTCTGAGCAAAGTGACATTTTATGAGCTGCTTTATGAGTTGATCTTGTTCTCAGAGGTTAAAGTGTCAAAGTCTCAAACTTTGAAATGATTATATATTTTCTCAGGGCATTTTAATTGTATAATATCTGTTGTGGATATGTTGCCCTTAAATACTTAGGTTAAGAGTTGCCAAATGTTCAGCCCCTCTGGGTTTTTTTTTGTGTTTGGTCATTAATAGTTGTTTTTCTGGTCAAGACACAAAACTGTTGACTGTGACATTTTATTGTGTATTGTCTGTATATAGTATCAATTAGATTAATTGTGCTTTTAGATTATTGTGTTTTCACCATAAAACTGTAGCTGTGTTTGAAACTCTGTGGCATACTGCTCGCATACTGATCCTAATGGAAAAGTAGTAAGTCAAATGCAATATGTGAAAAATAAAAATTTTACAGTACATGACAGTTACTCGGATGAAGTGCTACTCTGGCGAAAATTTCCGGTATATAGCCAGAGCTCACTTCGTCGGCTACTGCACGCAATGCGGTGATTTCCAACTTTCCAAAAATAAAAAAAGAAACCTGGCGGACAGCAGCAGTCATGTGACTGTGTAGTACACTACATGAAAGTTTCCATACTTGCATACTATACTGTGTACTTGGATGGGGAGTAGTGTGCAGTACACAGTGTATACTGGGTCAGTATGCAGTATGTAGTACAACAGTGCGGCATTTCGAACACAGCCCATGTAAGCAACAGATGAAAGACAAAATGGCTGTCAACTTGTATGAACCCGTAGAGTTCACCTACTTCCATCTCACCTGGAGCTGACTCTGATGGGCAGCCCATGTACCCAGTAGAAAAAGAGACAAACTGATGTCAAGTTTGGTATGTAGTAAAGTATTAAGCGACTGATGTGTAGGAAAGAAACCTTTTGTCTCAAATTGTCCACTATCACACTTAATGACTCTTGTTTACCTAAATCAAGCTATTAAAGGAAAAACAGCAAAATAATGTATCAGATAGTTTTAAATGATGAAATAGAATGGTATATTCCCCACCCAAAATGTCCTTAGTCAATATCTGTCATCAATTACAAATTTTTCTAAGAAGTATGAATCCTTAAAAAGTACTCAGAAAAGACTCACTGATAAGAATATTTATAGTATGTTACTGTACTTTCCTACAGGCCCAATTAAGGAAAGGTTGAGGAGAGGCTGTCGGGTTGGCTTGTTTTAGTATAAGCAGATACTGATTGCTTTACAGGTTCTCTGAAAAAACAAAAGAAAAAAAAAAACCAAAGCAAAAACAAAAAACAAAATTGTTTTTGTCACCAAAGGAACAACCAAAGAATCCAGTTAGATTGCCCTGAGTGCTAACAACAGAGAACAAAGATGTGTAATTCTTAGCTAACTGTATTCTAGACCTAGTTATTATGGTGTTGGTGGAAGCTAAGAGGAGCTGTCCAAAATGGCAGACTCCGACAGGACAGGATGCGCGCCATGTGCCACACTGATCCAAGAAACAAACTAATCAGTTCATTTCCTCTTATTCCATACATTCAGAGATGAACAGGGCAAAGCTAATGGAGCAGGATTGGAGAGTTCTCCTGACCCTTGCCTTGGCAGACAGCCTATGGCCCTCAGAGCGATAAGTTTTAGGATCTGGGTTGAAGCTATAACAGAGATAATTGTGACCCTGTGTCAACACCAGTAAGTGAAAGAATTGTCACTAAGGACCTTTTTTCTTCCCCTTGGCGTTTTTCCATGACGTTGACAGAACAAGGATAATCATCTCCTAGAAGCTCAGCAGATCTTGAGGCCTGCTGGCTCTGAAAGCTAAAACATAACAAGAGATTGTTAACTCAGTGTTAACATGTTCGCTCGGGATGTTTTTGGTTCTCAGAGCTCTTTTCAGCAGCAGCTGAGTTACACATCTCCCCCTATTTTGCATTAAATGAATATGTTATTCTTTGTCCGACATAAATTTAAGTATAGGTTATTTGGCATATCCAGTCTATGAGTGAGACAGGAACCAAAAAGATATATTTAAACAAATACCAACATAGGTCAAGCTCCATCATTTGTTCCAGATGTTTTACACGAATAGTCTTGGCATTAAAACATTTGATTGAATCACAGTCTAATATAATTGATTTCCTATACCTAATTTCCATTGGTGTCATCACACCATGCTAACCTCTTACTGGTAGAGACACTTATGCCTCTGCTTCGTATGCATAATTAACAAAAGGAAAAAAACCCACACAGATGTAGACATGAAAATTCGTGGTAATGCCCCTGCGCTCTGTCAGTGAAATTTGTGTGTCTCAGAGAGGGAGAGCTCTGACAACCGCAGTGGATGATGTGCCCTCCATAACACCCCTCCACCCGGCCCCAAACACAGCTCTTTCAGAAGTCTATGAGACCTGCGTTTCTCGCGTGATGGAGGCAGGCTGAGATAGCTGGACCCAACGCTTCCACAACAGATGGCACCGTCAAAAGCCAGCACATTCATGGGATGGTGTTTATTAAGGTACAGCCAGAAAGTGACACAAATAAAGTGCATATGCGAAAAAAAGAACTATACAAAAATGACTATAAAAAATAGTCCAAAATAGAAAAAAAAAACAAACATATTTACACACGAAACAGGAAATATACATTGCCCTGCATGAGAAATCAGAATGAAGGAGAATATGTTTTAACAGGGTTTTTTTTTTTTACGTTTCTTTTACACAAATCTTTGGACTGTGAATCTATTATACATTTGAATGTTGTGAATATACACATGATTTACACCGTTTATTTGTAGTACAATCTAACACAGGAAAAAAACATGATTAAACTCAGCTGTCAGACAGCTTCATAGTTAAAGTCAAACAATTTCCTAATCCAGCATAACCCGTAACATAAGCAACAATGTAATACAGTTAACATATTCATGACTAACTAATTTTGTGTCAGGAGTCTTTGCCCAGACAAATTGTCATTGGTGCGCGGGTCACTTTGCTTGTGTCCCGTCGCCTTAAGAGAAACAAAAGCAGTGGCCTTCCCAAAATGTTCCTCTGCCCCTTATGGAGGACGCTGGTGACACGTTTGGCCGGAGCAGAGTTGAGGGTTAGCCCTGTTGTCTCGCAGTCGGAAGCAAATGAGAACAGACCATTAGTCTTGACCCCGAGGTCGTCCGCTTTTCATTCGGTCTCGCCGCGAGACTCCCGTCTATGCCTCTTGCCCTTGCATCCACTTTCACACCGACGTCCGTCATGAAAAACACATCACAATTAAGGCCTAATTATCTCAGTGCAGGAGGACGGGACCCTGTCTGGGCCCTCTGGACACATGCCTCGCCGGTAAAACTTAGTCTTCACTCTGTCAATCCACTCATGCAGTAACCGCTGTCTGGAATGTTCTTTTCTTTTCTTTTCTTTTCTTTTCTTTTCTTTTCTTTTCTTTTCTTTTCTTTTCTTTCCTAACTCTACTAACCTATCTTATTTTGGCTCACTGAGTTTGCTCATACTCTCTATTAACTGAATAAAAGGACTGGGTGAGTGGTGAAATGTTTCAGGTCTGGGTCCTTGTGGTGATGGATTGAGAAATATGTTTGTAAACTGAGGGTTAAAATTTTGATTGACTACATCAGGAAGAGCTTTGATAAGAGTCATTGTAAACCATGCCTAATCCGCTCGGTCGCAGGGCTGTCTTGAATTTATCAGAAGCAATGTCCTCTGTCGGAAACATAGTGAAACAAGCACAGGAAATAGTCGTCTCTTTTTTTTTCTTTCTGGAAGATCTGGACAGGAGATTTCTCCTCACATGGTGAACACATGTGAAAAAGGCTTTGAGAAGCATTACATTTTCAGCTGTCAATCAGTCAGTACATTGTGCAGATAATAGCATACTGTGAGAAATGCATTTTTTTGAAAGGTCCTCTGACACACAGGTAAAAGGCTATTGTAGTTCTGCACCTGAAGCATCTCATTTAGTTTAGTTTGTGGGAAAAAACACTGGTGCTGATCTGCTGTTAGTGTTGATTATTCCAGATGTATTTCTTAAACTTGTGTGTGTGTCTATGTGTGTGTGTGTATACCATCAACAAGGTAATTATGCATTAGATTTGTATGCATTCTGACAAGAAAAAGAAAAGAAGAAAAGCCACACCAAGTTGAATGTGAATGTGAAACACTGTGCAATAATTGAGTACATAATATTTAATAATTATGTACGTACACCTATGTTAATGTGAAGTATAAACATGCAAATGATCTCTTACATCCTTACAAAGGCAGCACAATCCTAATGACAAAAAGGATTTTACACGTCATGTTTTTGTGTAATACATGATTTTCTATCCTTGGCTGTGACTTTTATCGTGATGTGACCTTAAATGCTATCAGTGAAAATTCTTTAAATAATTTTCTGAGAGGTTACATGGAAATCTATGAGGCTAACTTTTTTTTTTATTTGCATGTGTGTACATGTGTAAGTATGTTTGTTAACATGTTGTGTGTCTACATTTATGAACTTGTTTGGGTAGATGTATGTATGTGTGTGTGTGTGTGTGTGTGTGTGTGTGTGTGTGTGAGTGTGTGTATGTGTACGTATGTGTGTGTCCTGGGGGGAGGAGGGGGGGCTGTTTAAGGAGTACAGCTGTCTCAGGGCTGTGGGAAGTTACTCAGCGCTGCTTCCCATTGGTCATTCCCATGAACTCCTCTCGCTGAAGGGCACCATGGGAGAACTCGGCAGGAACTCACCACACATCAGCATGCAGGCACACTGTGACAGATTGCCAGCTATTTATCACCAGGTTGCGCAGGATTTGAGAGATGCCAGGGCCACCATGTGAAAGAACTGATTAGAGGGGGAAAAACACCAATGCAACAGTGTAGCCAGCAGAGAGACAAATGGACATAAACTAAAAGATGTAAAAATACAAAGAGTTTACATTTTTATATTGTTTTACCATTTGAAAAAAAAAAAAAAGTCTTGAACTATTTCAAACTACCTTTCTCTTTGAGAATGTTGACAAGTCTGACAAATTGTGGAATTAGTCTAAAAGTAATTAGCCTACTTTTCTGAAGTGAATGAATTGTGTAGTGACTCATTTGTTTGACTTTTGTGCTTACTTTGGGCTTGGGGGGGGGGGGGGGGGGGGGGGGTAGGACAGAGGAGGAAAAAATGATGCCCGTGCCTTTAAATCTGTCTGTTTTAGGAAGCTGGAAAAAAACTGTGGAGGAGTTTGGTTTTGTGTGTGTGTGTGGGACCCTGGAGCTGTTCCTAGTCACCAGTCCCAGAAGGCACGAGCATCGTAAACACAAACGGTCATGTCTTTATTAACCTCCTGGCCACGGTCATCTTTTAAATTCCCATTACCTCAGCTAGCTACCAAAGCTGTGGACATGTCCTCTTCAGTAGAGAAAAAAACCCCAAACAACAAACAGAAGGGCCAGCTGAAATGTTGCTCAAATTCTTCTTGGGTCGTCATTTTGCATGTATTAAAAATGAAAAAAAAAAAAAAAAGAACATTCTGGAATGAGTGAGACTATGAGATGGTAAAGTTTCCCTCATTAATCAAACTTTGTATGTTTGGCAGATAAAGTAGAGAGCAGTGCTGGTGGATACATAGTTACAGAATTGGTAATAGTTTTATCCTGAAAGACATCTTCCAACTTTTGTCTGACCTCTTGGCCTCTAAAAGCTCTGTCATCACTTTTAGCCAGTCTAAAACTCAGCAAGCAACAGACCAGCATGGGTTAGCGTCACGTTGTTGTTATTGTTGTTGTTGTTGTTGGTGGTGTTTTTTTTTTTTTACAACAATAGACCAACAATAAATATTCTCAGGTAGGAACGTGGGCAGTTTAGAACACAACGTGTGGTTTGTTGTCAGTCATTTTTTCAAGATTCTCGGAAAACCTCTCAGAAGTTTTTCCAAGATTCTCATGCATGAAGCCACATCAAAGTGACCCCAGAACAAAAACTTTCATAAATGAAATTTTTTTTTCCTGCTTTGCTAAAGCCCAGGTGTCTTGCATAACTCTGCTATCGGTGCCTCTGCATTCCAGCATTCCTACCACAGAACAAATTATACCACATTAAACACATAAAAAAAAAAGTAACACACAAAGGCTCGCACACATCTGCTCCCTTCATCCTAATCTGAAAACAGAAAAGACTCAATTACTGTGACGCATAAATAAAATAGACAGTTATGTGAATGGACAACTCAAATCGGGTAAAACTGTCCCATGCTACCCCGATATATAATTAAGCTCATCACACGTTCTTCATTTGTTGGAAGTCACACTCTCAAAATCATGAGGTTCGTTTGGATAAACCAACTGATGTGTAAATTAAGTTTATTGGAGAAGAAGGCCCTTGATGACTTTGATTTTCAAAAATTAAAGGCAAGTCTTAATATAAATACAAAGAGCACAGAGCTTTGGACCTATTACCCCAGAGAAATGAATGCTCAAGGGAAGACTGGGGGATTTCTCATTATAATCTCAGCTCAGATTGGATGGAAATGATTTCTCCTCGGCCTAACCTCCGTCACCCTCAGCGTAGGTAACTGAGATTGTGACCTAGAAAACACAGACCTGTAGTGTGGATTATAGATTACCTGCAGAACACTGGGCACAAACTGGTTTTAAACTTGAAGGTACTGTACTGACAGAACCCAAGAAAACTAGTCAAAGCAGTTCTTCTGTAGAGATACGTTTGTCAGCTATGTTTGTTGAAATTATGGATATTAATCAGCGCCTTTGAAGTAAAAAGAAAAAAAATAAAGAAGGTGTAGAGTTATGGGGGAAGCTCTCCGAACCTGTAAATAAAAGACGGTTTCTCTGGAGGTGTTTGAAGAAATACCCAGCTCCCTTTGAAGGAGGTATGGAGAAGGAGATCTGAGGTCCATGTGAGGGTAAATCCAGGCCCCTGGTTCATTGGCAAGTCTACAGCAGGGGCTGAAATAGATGCCCATTCACAGTGAGGGAACCACGGACCTCTCCCCTGTATATGCCAGCCCTTGCCAGGCACCAGCCCCAGTGTTGTGCCTCAGAGAAAGATGAATTGTTGGCACAGAGGGTTCCTCATCCAGAACGGGACATCGCCAATGTGAAGGGCAGATGGATCGCCTCCGGGTGTGTGCCTTCAAACCAGACAAACATGGGCAGCAGACGCCGAAATGAATATTTTTTTTCTGCCCCGGATTACTCTAGAAGCTTTCACTCCAAGGCCTTTGATTTATATTCTGAGGGTTGTTTTTTTTTTGAATGGAGGCTGTTTGATAGTCTAGAGGAAGTACTGATGGAATCTGACCTGACAAGAACAACATTTACAGACTTTAATGAGGTCCATAAAAGTCAATATATTCAACTGAAAATGTATCTGCAGAATTCCTAACACTTTACTCACCATCTTTAGACTCTAGTTGCATGAGTCAGTACTGTACACATTATAATAGTCCTCCAAACTTTTTTTTTTTTCCTCTATAGACTTTGTTGTGGAGATTTGCTCATTTTATAGAAACTTTTACTTTGTCTCTCACAAAAGAGCCTGAGCTTTTTTTCTGTTGTTTGTTTCTCAGTTTTAATGCTTGCTTTTAGTAGCAATGGGACAGGTCATTCCTGAGAGCAGAGGGACTTATTAGTGGTAATGCAGCAGTATGGAAGTGAAAGCAAGTGCTCCTTTTGTAACTGAGTGGGCTGGAAGGCCCGGTGAAGAGGGGGCTATTTTCCCCTGACTGCTGGTCTATCATTCGGGCACACTGAGACAATGTAGCCCTTGTTATTATACTTGGAGGGAGGGTAGGGGGTGGCTTTTTTATTTAATGTTCAGGATGCTAAAAAGAGGCTGAGATTTTGATGGTCTGATGTTTTACCTGGAATGGTGTAAGTGGTAAGTGATAAAGGTCAGACTGGGGTCACCTCCACCCCATGATGGCCACCATGCTTGAAAGGTCCACTCCCAAATGCCAAATAATAATGTTTGTCTGAAGTGGTACCTATAGAGCAAAAAAAACCCCAAAAAACAAAAACCTTCAGACAGACCTATGAGTGTCACTCGTAAGGGGACTATTTCATCTACTTCAAAAATGCATGTTATTCCTGACTGGACTCAGCTCCACTGCCACAGAAGGTCTGAGTGCAAACCCTCGAACCATCTAAAACAAAGAATCTCCATTCCTAAAACTCCCATCTCCTAAAAGGGTCCAAGAACGTTCTGGAAAAGGCTCCACTCCTCGGGTCACCGTTCCCATTCTTGGTCTGAGCTGTAAGATTTTGGAATATATGAATGACGACACCTCCGTTTTTTATGAAGAAGACTTGTTTACTGACCACGAGTTCTCTGGTGGAACCTCCGAGGTTGAAAGTAAGCACCTTGAGCATCTCATTAGTGACTCAAACACCTTTGTCTGAATATGCCATATGTAAAGATAATAATACTTGACATGCAGCCTGGATGATTGTCACCGTCTGTGTCACCTGAACAGCTTTGGTGAAGCACAAAGGGGGAGGGGGGGGGGCGTAAAGGTGGCATTTTATCACATTCCAACACTGCAACTTGCTCGGCATGTCCTTCACAGTGACGAGATCAGGAACACCTCATTATCGCATGTCTTTTAGCTTTCAAACATGCCGAATATGATACCGCCAGACGCCCTCTAAGGTAATGCTCCGCACATCTCAAACAAAAAATAAATAAATAAATGAATAAAACTACCACAAGTCGCTTTTGTCTGTCGTATGATAAAGTGCAAGTCCACAGTTAGAACTTAGAGACGATTTGATATCTCAAGTCAGATACACTCGTGGAACTCTTCTCTGACCTGTTAAAGGAAATGAAATTGAAATAGAGTGTTTTCTCAGGAGGACAGTGATTGCTGGAATGTGTCTGTGAAAGGTCTGAGTGAAAGAAACGAATGAGGTGTTCAAAATCAAACTTTCCGTAATGAAGCACTCCTGCAAAGCAGGATGGGAAAACAGATACAAACCAATGGAAAAAAACCCCAAAAAACTTGCGAACAACGTTTAAAGTGTGTAAGTTGTGAAAAACATTTAAAGTGTGTTTAAAAAAACCCCCCAAAAAAACCAAAAAACATCTCCGCCACCACCCTCTTTCTCAATCCCACCCCTCCCCCACCCCTCTATATGACTGAGGGGGGTGCAAATGAAACCTAGACACTGGGGATACAAGAGAACTTCAGAGCCGCACTGTGTGTGTCACCAGTGGGGCTATGAGAACGAGATGCTGACAGGTTTCTGAGAGAGAGAGAGAGAGAGAGAGAGAGAGAGAGAGAGAGAAAGAGAAAGAGAAAGAGGAAGAGTGAACTTCTTCTCTCTGGTGTGAAAGGCTGTCTTGTCCCTAAACCTAGGAACAGTGTGTGTGTGTCTGTGTGTGTGTGTGTGTGAGCGTTCTCATCACAAAGCCTCCCAGTGCATTTTTGACACTGTTACAGCGTATCAATTAAATGTGTTACCAAATGCAAAGAGAGAGAGAGAGAGAGAGAAATCTTCAGATTCTGAAGATTTCTCTCTCTCTCTCTCTCTCTCTCTCAAGATACCGTTATGAAAGGTTTTTTTTTTTTTATCAAGTTGGGGAAAAGTAGCAAAGTTCATAGCCACCAGCTTAAGGAGGCTGATTATGGGAGACTACAGTTTGTGCTGTAGACTAATTTGCAGGTATGGTCTTTCTGCCAGTGATTATAGTATTTTTCTCTTCCGCCTGTTTGTGAAGTATCAGATACATTGACAAATGAGATAGCGTCTTAAATATGTACAGTTTCATTGAACTATAAGCTTTAAAGTATTGTTCATTTGGTGTCATTTGATGGTAAGTATCTCAGAAACTCTGAGAGAATCCACACTCCAAGAGACTGTTGCTGTTCCCTGAATATTTTAAAAACGACTGTATGGGCTGACAGAGATTGAAATAATGACATCTTTAGTCATCGAAGCCATGAGCGTACCTGTTTTTTTAACTTTTTTTTGTTTTCTAGAATTCATCTGTGCTGAGTCAGGTAAGCATTTGCGTCAAA
The DNA here is from genome assembly GCF_902362185.1 of Chanos chanos. Taxonomy (NCBI): domain Eukaryota; kingdom Metazoa; phylum Chordata; class Actinopteri; order Gonorynchiformes; family Chanidae; genus Chanos; species Chanos chanos. Next base: position 48,442,491 of record NC_044495.1, read on the forward strand.
ACCTTCTGCTTCAACTAGACACACTCTGGAGTGCTGCTAGAGATGGATTCTGTGCTGAGAAGAGTGTTCCTTTATTGAATCCTGTTCCACCTCAGTGATTACATGCTGGTACTTATGCTTTTAACCGGGGAAGTTCACCATCCTCTGTTCCACAGTCTCTCCATCTACCTGACACTTTTTTCCTTTTTTCTCCCCTCACTCAGTGTCTCTGTCTCTCTCTTTATCTCTCATGCACACGCACTCACTCACACACACATGCACGCATGCACACACACACACACACACACACACACTTGTGTAAATGCACGTACACACACGCACTTACACACACACACACACACACACACACACACACTGAAATACATGCACTCACTCATATGCTCATGCACACGCGCGGAGAAGCGTGCACACGCACGTACACAGACACACACACACACACACACACTTTTTTCTGTCTTTTTCTCTGCCTGTGTGACCCTTTCCCTTCCCTTCTTTGGATCTGTCGATTTGTGTGCATTAATATCCCATGAAGACTCTTATTCATTATTTAACTGGGGAAAGTATATAGCAGTGGGACTATCTTTGCACAGTTGGCTTTATATACTCTTTGTGTTACCTCTTTTAGTTCAATATTTGGACTGTCACTTGCTTTAAGAGTTACAACAGAAGCAAGACATGTCAGCCTGCTCAAAAATGTATAAAAAATAGAAATAAAACCTTTTTTTTCAGTCCGTTTTTTTTTTTTTTGAGATTAATTAATCTCAACCTCCAAAGACATTTAAATTCACATTTCACATCCAAATTATGTTTCTCTAATGTCTCACAGATGAGTTGACATTGCAGCCCTTTTTGAATCAGAAACAGTTTTTTATGCTGAAGACTTTTGCCCTTGCTTTAAGTTAGGAATCTTTACTTCCTGTCTGTACATCAAAGCTGACGCAAAGTAAGGGCAACCTGAGAGCTACAGACGTTAATGATGTTTTAGATGCACAGTTTATAACACTGATACACTGAAAGACGTTTTTTCAAAGACGATAGAGACAATTAAGACTTTCAGCTGTATATTTCATGAAGAAGAATGACATCACAGCTTACTTATACTGTATCAGGAAATAGCTTTGTATGCTTAACACAACAGTTAGCTTAGTGCGAGATGCTAGGGTTTTGACACATAGCACCTTGACCCAGTAAACCACTACCGTTCACTGCTCTCCACGTCCTCTCCCTGTGGCACAGGGAGGGACCAGAGTGGCAAAGTCACTGTTGTGTCTCCTCCTAATGGTGTTAACATTGTGCCGACAAT